>NC_060180.1:3909694-4164694 GCF_021184085.1 Oncorhynchus gorbuscha | reverse complement strand
ACGCTGACAGAAGCAAACATCTCTCTGGTAAGAAGAAGGCCGGGGATAAATGCCTTATGATTAATGAGACTTGGTGTGATCAAAACAACATACAGGATCTCAAGTCCTTTTGTTCACCTGACCTAGAATTCCTTACAATCAAATGCCGACCGCATTATCTACCAAGAGAATTATCTTCGATCATAATCACAGTGTTGTATAAACCCCCCCCCAAGCAGGCACATCGACCGCCCTGAAAGAACTGCATTGGACTCTATGTAAACTGGAAAACAAGTCCATTCTTAAAACAAGGCTCCCTAAATTTTATCAGCATATCGAATGCGCGACCAGGCTGGCAAAATCCTGGATCATTGTTATTCTAACTTCCGCAATGCATACAAAGCCCTCCCCCGCCCTCCTTTTGGAAAATCTGACAGGGTCTACAGTCACTCACGGACTACAAAAGAACAACCAGCCCCGTCGCGGACCACGATGTCTTGCTCCCAGACAAACTAAACAACTTCTTTGCTCGCTTTGAAGACAATACAGTGCTACCGACACGGCCCTATACCTAAACCTGCAGGCTCTCCTTCACTGCAGCCAACCTGAGTAAAACATTTAAACGTGTTAACCCTCGCAAGGCTGCCGGCCCAGATGGAATCCCCAGCCGCGTCCTCAGAGCATGCGCAGTGTGTTGGTCATCATGAAGTGCTTTGAGAGACTCGTCAAGGACCATATCATCTCCACCCTACTTGACACCCTAGACTCACTCCAATTTGCTTACCGCCCCAATAGGTCCACAGACGACGCAATCGCAATCACACTGCACACTGCCCTAACCCATCTGGACAAGAGGAATACCTATGTAAGAATGCTGTCCTTCGACTACAGCTCAGCATTTAACACCGTAGTATCCTCCAAACTCGTAATTACGCTCGAGACCCTGGGTTTCGACCCCGCCCTGTGCCACATGGGTCCTGGACTTCCTGACAGGCCGCCCCCAGGTGGTGTGGGTAGGAAACAACATCTCCACCCCGCTGATCCTCAATACTGGGGCCCCACAAGGGTGCGTTCTCAACCCTCTCCTGTATTCTCAGTTCACCCATGACTGTGTGGCCATGCACACCTCCAACTCAATCATCAAGTTTGCAGACGACACTACAGTATTAGGCTTGATTACCAACAACTACGAGACAGCCTACAGGGAGTAGGTGAGGGCCCTCGGAGTGTGGTGTCAGGAAAATAACTTCACACTCAATGTCAACAAGATAACGGAGATGATCGTGGACTTCAGGAAACACCAGAGGAAGCAGCCTCCTATTTACATCGACGGGACAGTCGTGGAGAAGGTGGGAAGGTTTAAATTCCTCGGCGTACACATCACGGACAAACTGAAATGGTCCACCCACACAGACAGCGTGATGAAGAAGGCGCAGCAGCTCCTCTTCAACCTCAGGAGCCTGAAGAAATGCGGCTTGTCACCAAAAGCACTCACAAAATGTACAGATGCACAATCGAGAGCATCCTGTCGGGCTGTATCACTGCCTGGTACGGTACCTGCTCCGTCCACAACAGTAAGGCTCTCCAGAGGGTAGTGAGGTCTGCACCTGTGTTTCATGTCCAGGACACCTACACCACCCGATGTCACAGGAAGGCCAAAAAGATCATCAAGGACAACAACCACCCGAGCCACTGCCTGTTCACCTCGTTATCACCCAGAAGGCGAGGTCAGTACAGGTGCATCAAAGCTGGGACCAAGAGACTGAAAAACAGCCATTACTAACATTGAGTGGCTACTGCCAACATACTGACCTATCTCAAGCCACTTTAATAATTAAAAATTGGATGTAATAAATGTATCACTAGCCACTAAACAATGCCACTTTATATAGTGTTTACATACCCTACATTACTCATCTCATATGTACAATTGAAGTCAGAAGTTTACATACACCGTAGACAAATTCCTGACATTTATTCCGAGTCAGAATTCCCTGTCTTAGGTCAGTTTGGATCACCACTTTATTTTAAGAATGTGAAATGTCAGAATAATAGTAAAGAGAATGATTTATTTCAGCTTTTATTTATTTAATCACATTCCCAGTGGGTTAGAAGTTTACATAAACTCAATTAGTATTTGTTAGCATTGCCTTTAAATTGTATAACTTGGGTCAAACATTTCAGGTAGCCTTCCACAAGATTCCCACAATAAGTAATTGTGGCCCATTTCTCCTGACAGAGCTGGTGTAATTGAGTCAGGTTTGAAGGCCTCCTTGCTCGCACATGCTTTTTCAGTTTTCTATAGGATTGAGGTCAGGGCTTTGTGATGGCCACTCCAATACCTTGACTTTGTTGTCCTTAAGCCATTTTGCCACAACTTTGGAAGTATGCTTGGGGTCATTGTCCATTTGGAAGACCCATTTGCGACCATGCGTCAACTTCCTGACTGATGTCTTGAGATGTTGCTTCAATATAGCCACATAATTTTCATACCTCATGATACCATCTATTTTGTGAAGTGCACCAGTCACTCCTGCAGCAAAGCACCCTCGCAACATGATGCTGCCAACCCTGTGCTTCAGGGTTGGAATGGTGTCCTTCAGCTTGCAAGCCTCCCCCTTTTTCCTCCAGACATAATGACGGTCATTATGGCCAAACAGTTCTGTTTTTTTTTTCATCAGACCAGAGGACAATTCTCCAAAAAGTACAATATTTGTCCCCATGTGCAGTTTCAAACCATAGTCTGGCTTTTTTATGGCGGTTTTGGAGCAGTGGCTTCTTCCTTGCTGAGCAGCCTTTCAGGTTATGTCGATATAGGACTCGTTTTACTGTGGATATTGTTACTTTTGTACCGGTTTCCTCCAGCATCTTCACAAGGTCCTTTGCTGTTGTTCTGGGATTGATTTGCACTTTTTGCACCAAAGTACGTTCATCTCTAGGAGACAGAACGGGTCTCCTTCCTGAGTGGTATGACGGCTGTGTGGTCCCATGGTGTTTATACTTGCGTACTATTGTTTGTACAGATGAACGTGGTACCTTCAGGCGTTTGGAAATTGCTCCCAAGGATGAACCAGACTTGTCTACATTCTTTTTCTTGAGGTCTTGGCTGATTTATTTGGATTTTCCCATGATGTCAGGCAAAGAGGCACTGAGTTTGAAGGTAGGCCTTGAAATACATCCACAGGTACACCTCCAATTGACTCAAATTATGTCAATTAGCCTATCAGAAGCTTGTAAAGCCATGACATCATTTTCTGGAATTTTCCAAGCTATTTAAAGGCACAGTCAACTTCGTGTATGCAAACTTCTGACCCACTGGAATTGTGATACAGTGAATGATAAGTGTAATAATCTGTCTGTAAACAATTGTTGGAAAATTACTTGTGTCACGCACAAAGTAGATGTCCTAACCGACTTGCTAAAACTAGTTTGTTGTCATCAAGGCAAAGGGTGGCTACTTTGAAGAATCTACATTCTAAAATATATTTGGATTTGTTTAACACTTTTTTGGTTACTACATGATTCCATATGTGTTATTTCATCATTTTGATGTCTTCGTTATTATTCTACAATGTTGAAAAGAGTAAAAATAAAGAAAAACCCTTGAATGAGTAGGGGTGTCCAACATTTTGACAGGTACTGCATATAAAACACAACAAAATTACATTTTTGACTGCACTGGGCCTTTAATAAATTAATTGGTTGTGTTTTCACTTCATTCTTTTGATGAGAGTTATGTCTAATTCTATGGGCCATGATCTAGTTCTCCAGAGGGTATATATACAAAAACACTGCTTGAAAACCAAAGGGCACTGGGCAGACAAAACACCTTAGAATCAACATGAGTAGTAGAAAAGTTAGTCTATACCAGAACCATAGACACACAATGTTCTAGAGAGGGACAATATTCCACTTGTTGCAACAAAGTCATATCGACTGAAGCTGATAGGAAAAGGCCTACCACAGCCGAGAGAGTGTTTGTTTTTAAACCAGCACTAGACCCAGAACGGTCTAGTTTGGTCATTGGGTTCAATGTTCACCTGAGGCGATGGGCTGTGTGGTGAGGAAGGTTAGTAGGCTAAATTCTAGAAATGTCGAATTATCAAGCTTTCTACCAATAACATATATATTTTTTAAACATGTATTTTAAAACTATAGTGGACATTATGTTCCATGTCTCAAATATAATAAAAACGTACTATTTATTCACTAGCCACGTTTTAGGGCTTAGGATAATGGTGTAACATCGTTTCTATGGAGATGGATGACGAGACCACATTCAGTCATTTTGACACATTATTATGTAAACCCCATGCATGGAGGGAATGCTGTCGGTCGAGCAACCTGTTAACCTCACCGATTACTTAGCCCAACGGAGAAATTAACTCACGAGAAAAGTAGCACATTTCTTTGCTAGTTAGATAAGTTAATAACGTCGTTAGCTGTTGTTGTTGTAACGTTATTGACATGGGCTGTTGATATGGTTAGCAACACATTTTGTGATAGCTTGCCTATCAGTATAAGCATTTTTTTCCTCGTTTTACACAGTAATTATAGACTAAGGAGAACGCTTTTTCATTCCTCTGGAGTCTTGAAAGCTGGAGAGTTGAAAACGTCTTTAAACTGCAAAATGGTCGATTGCCTCTAGGAGTCCGTGTCTTCGTCTTCTTGCCAATAAATAGGGCTTTATGACTGATCAGTGGCCAAGCAAGCAGACCCCCTCAAGCCATTGAGCGGATTGAGGATTTTTTAATTTGCTGTATATTCTCTATAAATGGGATATGCTGCAATTAGTTTAGCTACATCCTCTCAGGAGGAGTCAAAGGTGAGGTTAGAGTTGTGTGTGTACAGTTACAGTAACAACTATCACCATCATTAATTTGTTTAATATTTAGGGTGCCCATGTCAATACACAACATACAGCACATACAGGGGTGACCCAAATCTCTATAGGAATGCCCAGCTCCCTCTGAGAAGTCCTGTGACTTGACCCCTGACCTCTGTCCTATTCGAAAAGCCTGCCGAGCCAGTCACAGCGGTTAAGACCCTGACATAAATGTTATTAATTTGCTTTTCAGGAAGAAGATTTCTGAATATTCCAAATAAAGGCAGTTCAATTGACAATATCTACACCCATGCAACACCACTATAATGTCAGTGTCTATCCAAAGGCAATAGAAAACAGCACATCCTAATGTAATGTCATTGAATAGAAGATAATTTCAGATCCTCACATAAAAACAGAGAGGAATTAGCCTGGGCCCTGATCTGTTGTCTTGGTGTGACAATGGCCATAGGAGTTGGCAAGACAGCACAAACTGTGACCAGGCTAGCGAGGAATGGGATGAGTCAACAACAATGGCGCCATCCTGATTGGCATTTAGGCAACTGTGGGCGGTGAAGCATGTAAGTGTCCAATATTTTAGTCTCTGGGTCGTACTCAGTTGTCATCAAACTGAAGAAACGGATTGAAATACCTGTAGGGAGGTACTATCTGAACTTGTCCTATAAGAAATGCTCAATTTCATTTTCCGTAGCACAACATTTTGAAAAAGGTTGCTACAGTGTACCCTAGATGTTGTCGTGCCCTCTTCACGACTGTCTTGGTGTGTTTGGACCATGATAGTTTGTTGGTGATGTGGACAGCCCTGTTGATGTAAATGGGGGCGTGCTCTTCCCTCCTTTTCCTGTAGTAAACATTCAGCTCCTTTGTCTTGATCACATTGAGAGAGAGGTTGTTGTCTAGGTACGCACACCTGAGGGGCCCCTGTGTAGAGGATCAGCGTGTCAGACGTGTTGTTCGCTACCCTTACCACCTGGGGGCAGCCCATCAGGAAGTCCAGGATCAAGTTGCAGAGGGAGGTGTTTAGTCCCAGGGTCCTTAGCTTAGTGATGAGCTTTGAGGGCACTATGGTGTTGAATGCTGAGGTCTAGTTAAGGGTGTGAAAGGAAGCCCCGGAAAATTGTTAAAGATTCCAGCCACCCAAACCATAGACTGTTCGCTCTGCTTCCGCACGACAAGCTGTACATGTGCATCAAGTCTGATAATCAACAGGCTCCTGAACAGCTTCTATCCCCAAGTCACAAGACTGCTAAATAGCCTACAAAATGTCCACAGGGACTATCTGAGTTGACCCTTGAATTTTTATTTTTGCACTGTCTCTATGCACACTCACAGGGCCCTACACACTCAAAGGGCCCTACTTCATCCCCATATTATTACTTACCCTTATGTTCTTTTTCACCCCAGTATCTCTACTTGCACATCATCATCTGCACATCTATCACTCCAGTATTAATGCTAAATTGTAATTATTTTCACCTCTAGGGCCTATTTATTGCATTACCTCCCTACTCTTCTACATTTGCACACACTGTACATAGATCTTTATTTTTTTCTTTTCTTTTGTGTTATTTGACTGTACGTTTGTTTATGTGTGACTCTGTGTTGTTGTTTTTGTCGCACTGCTTTGCTTTATCTTGGCCAGGTCGCAGTTGTAAATGAGAACTTATTCTCTCAACTGGCCTACCTGGTTAAATAAAGGTGAAATAAAAATAAATAAAACTCACAGGGCCCTACGCACACGGACACTCCAATACCAGAGTATGTGACCTGAGCGGAGCTGGAGCGGAGCTGGAGCGGAGCTGGAGCGGAGCTGGAGCGGAGCTGGAGCGGAGCTGGAGCGGACCGCGCCCAATTTGACTGGAGCTCTGAGCAAGATTCCCAAAGGCTGGAGTGTTGGCAAGTGTGTTGATGTATTGTCCACAACTAAATCATTGTGTAATCTGAAAAGACACATCCCGAAAGCATGATGGTGTACTTACTAGATGGAATTGCTAAAAGAAAGGAACGAGGTGGGTAGATAACTGTGTCATTGTAGCAAAGTATTTATAAACAAAAAATCTGATCTCTTAAAAAAGTTTTGTTCATTTTTGTTCTATTTATACAATAGGCCATAATTGATTCTGGCTCAATAGGCCTGGCATATTCCCACTTTCTAGGAGCTTTCCATTTTGATTGGGTTATCTTGCCTATAAACCTTTAGGCCTACCTATAATGACCAAACGTATGTGGACACCTGCTCATCGAACATCTCATTCCAAAACCATGGGCATTAATATGGAGTTGGTCCCTTCTTTGCTGCTATAACAACCTCCACTCTTCTGGGAAAGCTTTCCACTACATGTTGGAACATTGCTGCGGGGACTTGCTTCCATTCAGCCACAAGAGCATTAGTGAGGTCGGCACCGATATTGGGCGATTAGACCTGGCTCGCAGTCTGAGTTCCAGTTCATCCCAGTACATCACTGGGGCCAGTCAATCTCTCTTCTGAGCCTAATTATCTATTCCTATCACTAGAGTAACTCATCAACACCAAAAATAACATTGCAATGTAACCAAGCCCAGGTGTAGGCCTACCCTGGTAGTAAGATTTGTTATCAGACTTATTGAGAAGTGTGTGTCTGTGTTAGGCTATGTGTGTGTATGGGCCATGTGGTGTGTATGCAGGGGGCACAGGGTTGGGTGTTTATCTGTCACTCTAGGCCTAATCGGTTAGTCTACTGAAAACATAACTGTGATATATTGTTAGGGTTGCGTCAATTCGAATCTGGTATCAGGATAAGTATGACATTGAGTCACCGATTGTATACTATGTATTTTTTATTAGCTAAGCAATAAGTGGTAAATGCAATTTTCGTATATACGGCTCTCTGTCCTCCACCTCCACCTCGCAGGGCAAAACAGAGAACTGACTTGTTCCTGACAAAGATATTGACAGAATTAGTTCCTGCTTCCGAGCCGGCCTGTCAGAGTAGAGACTGGGCGTGGTTTAGACTCACCCAGCCTATCGTTGATTGTTCGTGCAGAGGCTGGTCCCAGCCCCCTATGCGCCTCAGCGGTCAGTCGTTGTAGTTGTGTAGAATATACAGTTATCAGGCACCTGGCTCCAGTTATCTAACAAAATACCATTTGTTCTCGCAACACTACGTTCTGAATGTGCCCCCCCAACTCATTGCACAGTTCCTGTCTTCATGTTATTCTGTATTTTTCCATCATGAGAAATGCCCATGGCCCTGAAACGATTAACAATGTCTCAAGTCAGCTATGTTGCATAACACAAACATCCACACAAGCCAACAGCAGATAATATTCAATCACATATATGGTAATGGGCTATAGTGCATAACACAGAATCCTCACAATATACAGCCAAACTGTTACTAATTGGTAAATAGTAACCCTGCTTTTTGTCCATGAACATGTCATTCTAATTACTTTGTTACCAGAATTTACCACCTCTGGTATGTATGTGTGTGTGTGTGTGTGTACACACATTCTCGGTACATTACTCCTCGGTGTATAATTTTTTTCTCAACAATTATTCTGTCAATCTGTTGTTATTGTACAAAAAATGCACTTCATTTGTGTCCAAGGTCCGTGTTATCTTGTGCGATTAGTTTCCCTGCAATGACTAATCCATTTATCTTGATCAACTGATACACCTACGCCAAATTTAGATATTTTGAACGGAGACGTCAACTGCACTCTTCTCCTTCAACACAATATTTGTGAGTATCATTCCTTTATACATTATTTGAAATATTGTTAAACATTTTGTTGCGAGCATTATTTCAATCAGCAAGCTAACGTCATCACGCAGTTAGCTACCGTTAACCTAGATAGCCAGCTCGCCCAAATGTGAAGTCTACAAAGTGAACAAGCTAACGTTGTGTCATTGTTACTACTAATTTATACTTGGCCTATTTAATGCATTAATCAAAGAATGCCAACATAGATTTAGCTAGCTAGTAAAGTTCACTTTATAATGCCACTTACCAGTCAACATGATTGTCTGTCTTTTAGTGGGTCTTAAGGTTAAGGTTACTTATCAAATTGGTGTAGCTAGCTAGTTAGCGGGGTGCGCGTTCACTCGCTCTGAGTAGTAGTTGTTCCCCTTGCTCTGGCGCGATGGGTAACGATGCTTCGTGGGTGTCAGTTGTCGATGTGTGCTGAGGTTTCCTGGTTCGAGCCCAGGTAGGGGCGAGGAGAGGGACGGAAGCTATACTGTTACATAGGCAAGCTATCTATGTCAAATTGCATGGCAGTTGAACGCAGCAAAATGGTCTTGGATAGGGTTTGCATGAGAAGCCACATTTAATAATTTGTGTCACTCAATTTGAAATAAGCGCTCTAAGATAAGGAATAAGAAGTTGCAGAATTCAGTTAATATTCAGATCTGTAACTAGCATACTTTCCATTTAATCTTTGTCACGATAATCGATCCTATGTTCTCACCTTTTCGTTGTCAATAATAACAGTCCGTTTCTCAACTCATTGTCAATGTGTAAATCAGTATAGCTAAGCTTACAATGTAAACATTCCTTTCCACTATCTATCTATATGGAATCTAGTCAATCAGTTCATGTGCGGCTGCCAGGTAGTCTATTGGTTGTTGTTCTCATTAGGGTTCAGGCCTTTGTCCTCACTCTGGGAAGGGAAAGTCACACTGCAGTAGTTAGTCAAGACTGTCAAGTCACAGTGAAGTGCAGAACAGAGTATTTGGGACTGAATGAGCTGAACTTGAGGGAAATGAGTGCACACCTTCAGTGGGTGATTGTTTGATAAATGAATCGATGTTTGAAAATGGAATTTTAGTTTTTTTTTAGAAAGACCATACGTGTAGGTTTGTGTTCAGTTTGGTTTCACATATATTTCATGTATGTAGGCCTAAGCATTTGGTGGACCATTCAGACTGTCTTGTTCAGAGAAAATGGAAAATACCCGAATGATTAATATCTTGAAAAATCCACATCTAAGTAAGCCCTGACAATACAGTAACAGTATTTTGTTCATGTTCATATAGACTAATACTAATTATCCTCAATTGACTATACTGATGATTCACTGTGTACTGTCTAACATTGTATGTTAAGGCCCCTCTTGCTTATACAAGGGGAAGAAGGATTAGCCATGTAAGCTATCGTCTGAGACATTAGGGTGTGTGCTCAAGTGTGTGTCACACCCTTAACTTTATAACCACAGTACAGTTTGATGGTCGAAAGTCACAACAAACGGAGCAGTTCATATGTTTGTTACTAAGCCCATCAGTTACCTGAGGAAATGTAATGTAGACAAACAGGTTTGCTGTCATTCATTAAACAATGCCTAAGGTCATTTCCAAAAGGACCCATGAGCACCAACATGTGAAGTTCATAGGAGAATGTTAAATCTGGTGACAAATGAAAGCTAAGAGATTATATATTTGATAAATAAAACATTTCAACCATTTTCTAAGGAATAAGCAACGGCTTTGATTTCTGGCTAAACAGATAGAAAATTAGTCTTAGAAAACATCTATCAGAAAAAGTCTTAAAATGTTTTGGAAATAGACAGGTTGGTTGTTTAGCAACAAAACCCAACACATGCGCAACTATGGGGCAAAACAGACTGGGTTGGTTAGATTTTTTTGCAACATGTAAATTATATTTACAAATACATTTGCATAATGAGCTACTTGTTGTCGCTCAAATACATTGTTAGTTGTTGGTAGCTAGATTCTTCTGTTGTTGCCATATTAGCATTGACATAAAATCATTCAAAACACCTAAAAACAAGACATGGTATCAAGAACAAGATTAAACAAGCTGAAAGGAGTTACTATTCCCCACATGTGGGAATAGTCATGTAAGTAAACAACAGCTTAAATGACAGGCATGGCATTTTGTCATTGTTGCTAGCTGTCTGACCGTCCAGAACCACAACAACGCACAGACTTCTGCCCCATTGAAGCGTGATGTCAGCTTACCCATCTCTGTACATTTACATTTAAGTCATTTAGCAGACGCTCTTATCCAGAGCGACTTACATCAATATGTTGAAGTAAAGACCCCTGCCAACTAATAAACACTTATATTTCGTTTGGAAAAATTATTTGCATTGTGTAATATTCTGCCCTTGAGTTGCGTTCCCATGCAAAACTAGACAGATAGCTAACAACTAAGTCTTCAATAAAACTCCCAAGGCGTGACTTTTCTTGAATTAATATATTGAAAACGTTTGTGAAACTGCAAAATACAGAAAAGAATATACTTTAGTATTCAATTCACACCGACATACTGTAGCTGTACATTAAACATTTGAAGTTGCATAAATACAAAGCACGCGCTAAACCATATTGCTAATTTTTAACCATATGGTAATTGGCTCCTTTCATTACTCTAATAATGTATAACCATCTATGTAGAATAACAAAGCATATTACACTAGAAACAGTAACAAAAATACAGTATTGTATATTTTACAATTCGTTTGCATGACGCATGAGCAAAGTAATACAGCTAACGACATACATTAAAGGCATTGCAATTTGTGAGTAAATGCAACCAACATTGATATGTAAACAACTCTATGAATAACAATATTATCATCATTAGCTAAATGCTTGAATCGAACTTACAAACAAATACTTTTCCAAGGCTGAAGCGTGACAAGAAATAACTACATTGAAAGACCTGCACCGTAGCGTTGTTTGTAGCTGTTTCTATGCGTGCAAAACAAATTCTGTACTTCCTGTTTGCGTCATCTTTCTAAGTACCAGAAAGCGCCACTAGGGGGCAAATAACACCATTGAACAATGAAAATCCAATTTAACCATTGTAATAAAATAATCTGTTACCTTCTAACAGGATGGCAGCACATGTAAGTTTAAGAAACATTGCCCTGTGCCTTGAAATTCCGTTACCAAAAACCCACTCATATTTGATATTTTCTCATTTCTCTCCCTCATGAGGTACAATATTGAAAGTTAACAGAAATAACAAGTGATGGTAGACCTATCAATTAGTGTTTTTACTGATATCTATTTGATTTAACCAAATTGGTAACGGAATTTTTAAAAAAACTAATGGAATTACTGCAATTAAATTGCTACAATGAGAAATCATATTTGTCACAAACCATAGTTGGGTCACCAGCTACAGCCCTTCCTTCCACTGGCATACTGTTACAGTGTGGCAAAAAAGTATTTAGTCAGCCACAAATTGTGCAAGTTCTCCTACTTAAAAAGATGAGAGGCCTGTAATTTTCATCATAGGTACACTTCAACTATGACAGACAAAATGAGAAACAAAATCCAGAAAATCACATTGTAGGATTTTTAATGAATTTATTTGCAAATTATGGTGGAAAATAAGTATTTGGTCAATAACAAAAGTTTATCTCAATACTTTGTTATATACCCTTTGTTGGCAATGAAAGAGGTCAAACGTTTTCTGTAAGTCTTCACAAGGTTTTCACACACTGTTGCTGGTATTTTGGCCCATTCCTCCATGCAGATCTCCTCTAGATTTACATTACATTTACATTTAAGTCATTTAGCAGACGCTCTTATCCAGAGCGACTTACAAATTGGTGCATTCACCTTATGACATCCAGTGGAACAACCACTTTACAATAGTGCATCTAAATATTTTAAGGGGGAGGGGGTGAGAAGGATTACTTTATCCTATCCTAGGTATTCCTTAAAGAGGTGGGGTTTCAGGTGTCTCCGGAAGGTGGTGATTGACTCCGCTGTCCTGGCGTCGTGAGGGAGTTTGTTCCACCATTGGGGAGCCAGAGCAGCGAACAGTTTTGACTGAGCTGAGCGGGAACTGTACTTCCTCAGTGGTAGGGAGGCGAGCAGGCCAGAGGTGGATGAACGCAGTGCCCTTATTTGGGTGTAGGGCCTGATCAGAGCCTGGAGGTACTGAGGTGCCGTTCCCCTCACAGCTCCGTAGGCAAGCACCATGGTCTTGTAGCGGATGCGAGCTTCAACTGGAAGCCAGTGGAGAGAGCGGAGGAGCGGGGTGACGTGAGAGAACTTGGGAAGGTTGAACACTAGACGGGCTGCGGCGTTCTGGATGAGTTGTAGGGGTTTAATGGCACAGGCAGGGAGCCCAGCCAACAGCGAGTTACAGTAATCCAGACGGGAGATGACAAGTGCCTGGATTAGGACCTGCGCCGCTTCCTGTGTGAGGCAGGGTCGTACTCTGCGGATGTTGTAGAGCATGAACCTACAGGAACGGGCCACCGCCTTGATGTTAGTTGAGAACGACAGTTTGTTGTCCAGGATCACGCCAAGGTTCTTAGCGCTCTGGGAGGAGGACACAATGGAGTTGTCAACCGTGATGGCGAGATCATGGAACGGGCAGTCCTTCCCGGGAGGAAGAGCAGCTCCGTCTTGCCGAAGTTCAGCTTGAGGTGGTGATCCGTCATCCACACTGATATGTCTGCCAGACATGCAGAGATGCGATTCGCCACCTGGTCATCAGAAGGGGGAAAGGAGAAGATTAATTGTGTGTCGTCTGCATAGCAATGATAGGAGAGACCATGTGAGGTTATGACAGAGCCAAGTGACTTGGTGTATAGCGAGAATAGGAGAGGGCCTAGAACAGAGCCCTGGGGGACACCAGTGGTGAGAGCGCGTGGTGAGGAGACAGATTCTCGCCACGCCACCTGGTAGGAGCGACCTGTCAGGTAGGACGCAATCCAAGCGTGGGCCGCGCCGGAGATGCCCAACTCGGAGAGGGTGGAGAGGAGGATCTGATGGTTCACAGTATCGAAAGCAGCCGATAGGTCTAGAAGGATGAGAGCAGAGGAGAGAGAGTTAGCTTTAGCGGTGCGGAGCGCCTCCGTGATACAGAGAAGAGCAGTCTCAGTTGAATGACTAGTCTTGAAACCTGACTGATAGAGCAGTTATGTTTTGGGGATGTTGCTGGGCAACACGTACTTTCAACTCCCTCCAAAGATTTTCTATGGGGTTGAGATCTGGAAACTGACTAGGCCACTCCAGGACCTCTTACTGACATCTACCCAAGAGCCCCCTCTCTTTCCATTTACTGTAACCAGCATCCGTACCGACCGACACCGGACATCCATGGACGTTGAAATATGGTCAGTCTGCCCTGGCCTTGGTTTCAACGTCCACATAAGTTGTTTTTGGTTCAGACCGGACCAAATTTGAAGCAAACGTAGACGTCTGTTTCACAAGTGTTGTGGATGGCACAGTACAGTAAAAAAAGTTGAGTACAGTCCTGAACTGTGCAGAAGAATAGAGTAGAGTTTAGTACAATACACAGTACAGCACACTAGAGTTGAGTAACATATAATGTACTGAACTATAATATACTTTACTCTCCTGAACTGACCCACCCAGACAATACTGACCAGAGTGAAAGTTTTACACACAGTGAAAGTGTAGTTCTTCCTTTTCTTAGTCAACAGCCCACTGTACACATTTAAACTACATGCCCCAGGCTTAGGACTGTGACAGTCATTGAATTTTGGATGACGGTAAAAGATGAGGTAAAGAGGTTAATGGAACTCGACCCGAACATTGGAAATGCCATAGAAACGCGTGTGGGAAAGATCCCGACTCTCCTCATTTAAGCTATTGTTTATATGTGTATTTCACACTATATTGAGTATAATGCTTGTATGGATGTCAACTAGAGGTCGAACGATTAATCGGAATGGCCGATTAATTAAGGCTGATTTCAAGTTTTCATAACAATCGGAAATCGGTATTTTTGGACAACGATTTGGCAGATTGTGTTTTTTTTTGTGTTATTTATTATTTTTTACACCTTTATTTACCTAGGCAAGTCAGTTAATTAAGAACACATTCTTATTTTCAATGACTGCCTAGGAACGGTGGGTTAACTGCCTTGTTCAGGGGCAGAACGACAGATTTTTACCTTGTCAGCTCGGGGATTCAATCTTGCAACCTTACAGTGAACTAGTCCAACGCTCTAACCACCTGCCTCTCATTGCACTCCACGAGGAGTCTGCATGTTACGCAAATGCAGTAAGAAGCCAAGGTAGGTTGCTAGCTAGCAATAAACTTATCCTATAAAAAACAATCAATCATAATCACTAGTTAACTACACATGGTTGATATTACTAGTTTATCTAGCGTGTCCTTAGTTGCATATAATCGATGCGGTGCGCATTTGCGAAAAAGGACTGTTGTTGCTCCAACGTGTACCTAACCATAAACATCAATGCCTTTCTTCAAATCAATACATAGAAGTATATATTTTTAAACCTGCATATTTAGCTAAAAGAAATCCAGGTTAGCAGGCAATATTAACCAGGTGAAATTGTGTCACGTCTCTTGCGTTCATTGCACGCAGAGTCAGGGTATATGCAGCAGTTTGGGCCGCCTGGCTCGTTGCGAACTAATTTGCCAGAATTTTACGTAATTATGACATAACATTGAAGGTTGTACAATGTAACAGCAATATTTAGACTTAGGGATGCCACCCATTAGATAAAATACAGAACGGTTCTGTATTTCACTGAAAGAATAAACATTTGTTTTCAAAATGATAGTTTCCGGATTTGACCATATTAATGACCAATGGCTCATATTTCTGTGTGTACTTAAGTTATAATGAGGGTGGCTGTTGTCGATGTGTTCTTGGTTCGAGCCCAGGTGGGGGCGAGGAGAGGGACGGAAGCTATACTGTTACACTGGCAATACTAAAGTGCCTATAAGGACATCCAATAGTCAAAGGTTAATGAAATAAAATGGTATAGAGAGAAATAGTCCTAGAAATACTACAACTTAAAACCTCTTACCTTGAAATATTAAAGTCTCATGTTAAAAGGAACCACCAGCTTTCATATGTTCTCATGTTCTGAGCAAGGAACTTAAACGTTAGCTTTTTTACATGGCACATATTGCACTTTTACTCTACTCCAACACTTTTTCTTTTCTTGCATTATTTAATCCATGAACATGTTTCATTATTTACTTGAGGCTAAATTGATTTTAATTGATGTATTAAATGAAATTAAAAATAAATGTTCGTTCAGTATTGTTGTAATTGTCATTATTACAAATACATTTTTAAATTATTTTTTAAATCGTCCGATTTAATCGGTATCGGCTTTTTTTTGGGCCTCCAATAATCGGTTGATCTTTAATGTCAACCCCAATACACGTTCATGTCACCGTCACCAATTACCTGCATTAAAGTAAAAAAAAAAAACTAATATCCACTTTGTTAGATCAGAATTGTTGAATGTGCGCCAATCCAGCATCCTTCTATCCCCGAGGTCTGCGGTCCATTGACCTCTGTACAGCATCGATGACCTTGGTCACCATAATAACCGTTCAATTAGCCAAATAAAAAAGGATGCATGTTTTCCTCCTCTGCTCCTGTCTGCACGTGCAGCCATAGAAATATAATGGGCAACCCCCATTCAAGTCGTTGGCTGTGTTGGAGAGGATCAAAATCAGAATGTATCATGGTTAAATTGTGACTGACTGACTGATCTCCAAATAATAATGAGTAGTTCATTATGATGCAAGATTCTTTGTAGATCCGTAAGGCGGCAGTTATCTGTACCTTCGGCTGCAATGTCGAACAAGCCAAATGATTGCATAATGGGGGACTGGTGGCCATTGCGAGGCGCAAAGCAGGAAGTAGAAGTTGGAATTTGTGCTGTGATTTGTTGATTCAACTTAACTGACATTACCATAAATAAATTCCATTGCACGAGCCCCATCAGTTAAAGGTGAACTCAGCAATATGATGTAGACCCAGAAAGTAAACAGCATAGTGGGTCAATTTCCGCTACAACTAAGAGGGTTGAAGCGCGAGGCTCAACTTCTCCCCCGTTTTGGTGCCCTGGCTTCCACGCTGTGACAGCGTGACACGAACCCGTGCACATGCGCAGATACTGTGTGTGACTGAGAGTGAAGTCTTGCATCTCGCTCATCTCAATATCTGCAGTGCTGCTCATGGCAATGTCATTTCGCTGAGTCAACCTTTAACATTCTATATTAACATGTCAATTATTGCATCACAATACCACGCAGCCAGTAAGTATACCCATCAGTTTACCATTCAACATGTCACACTTTTCAGTCAGCTGTTTGTATTTTTATAGATTTTTTGGGGGGTTAGGAAGGTTAATTTATTTTCATGTTCTTCATCCATAACTCACGGTTATATGTAATTGTGCCAGCCCTACCTAGGCTGTCTCTGAAAAGATAAACAAAAACATTGTTTTTAGCCTACCGTTTGAACATCGGTCACTACTTCCTAACAGTAGTTGCATGTGCCCATGCCATCTTTCAAACGCCAGTGATTTCACGCTCACGGTAAAGGCTTTTGTTTTTCTTGTTGTCTCTTCAGAGAAAGTCTGTTTTATAAGAGTCAGAGAACGTTCTGATGGGTTGTGTTTATACAGTCACCATGGCCCTGGCACTGGTCCAGTCCCTCTCCAGACACTCCGCTAAAGCCCTAAGGGCCAGATGGAGGCTATCTCAGACTCTGCACATCTCTTACATGCCTCTGGGGGGTGCCATTCACAACAGCCAGCCCTCTACCAACCCTACAGCCAGACTTCCTTGTCTAAAAGCCTTTCACCTCAGCACAGCGTCATCCAGCCCTGACCCTAACAAGCCCAAATCAGGCAAGGAGCATTACATTATCTCGCTCTAGTGACACATTGCATGGAGTTTGTTATAGGCTAGTTCCCTTTATCTTATGGCCTATATCAGTGACCCTAACCTTCCCACCCCCTAACCCATGCCTAAGAATGTTGCCTCTCGCTAACAGTAAGGTTCCGTTAACTAACAGTACCAGAAATCATTAGACATGTACGTGTGGCATGACCGAGTAAGAAGATCGGCCCTCTTCTCTAGGCTCTGGTTCCTCTTAAAGTTTCTAATTCCCTAAGAACAATAAATCACTCTGATAATCATGTTTGTCTATTTTTTTGGCTGCAGTGTTGTCCTCCAGCCTCGAGGTGGAGCTGTTTGAGATGGGGATGTGGTCTCTGGGTCTGGGGACCTTAGGAGTTGCCATCATTGGAATCTTCCTGGCCAACACTGACTTGTGTCTGACCAAGGCTGCCCAGGCCTCGCTGGAGTACCTGGAGGACGCAGACCTCCGCTCCACTGGAGACGGTACGAGGGCCCTGGTTCACCCGCTGGGCATGGCCAGCAAGTGCAGAAAACTGTTGATCATATTGGCACCAAACGTTCTACAGTATGACAATGACATTCTGTTTTACATTCATACTAGAATGTAGCAAGGTTAGAGCCTTTGGTGCCAACATGGCAGCTGTTAAGATTTGAAATCTCAAACAGAGTTTACAGAACTCTGAATATCTTTTTCATAGCTCTGAGCAAGGCATTTTGTGATCCATAAAATGCTAACGAATATCTGCTCGCTTTTTTTCTGCGACACTCTGAAACAACGGTAGAGCGAAGCCTAATTATTACAATTATTATCTGGGTGATTAAAAGCACACTGGTGCTCCAAGAATAGTTTTTATCCAGGTCGAACAGCAAAATATTTAGGCGCATATGTGACCAAAATTGTCACACTGCAGAGCCCAGGTACCAATGCATGACCTGTGTATATGTGTGTGTCCTGCAGATGAGAACACCATAAAGGCCAAAGCTCTGTGGGAGAAGACTGGAGCAGTAGTCATGGCTGTACGACGGCCCGGGTGATTTTTGTGCCGAGAGGTGATGTCACTGATACTATACAGTATAGTCAGCTTTTTTTACTTACAGGGAAAGTTCATCCGAAATGGTCTTAATTCAAGTCTATATTCCACACCATATATTGTTGTTGTGTAGATTCCGCTGTATGCATCAGGAGAATAAGCAAGACCCCATCCTATTAATGAAATTGTACTAATTGTGTGTGTGTAGGAAGCTTCTGAGCTGTCCTCTCTGAAGACCCAGCTTGAGAATCTCGGGGTCCCTCTAGTTGCCGTGGTGAAGGAGAACATCAGCACGGAGATCCAGGACTTCCGACCACACTTCGCTGGGGACATCTATGTAGACGAGAAGGTGAGGCCCTGGGTGTTTCTCAGTATGCATACTATCGTGCTCCATACTATCATGCTACAAGTGCACCATGTTCTCTTGAGTATGTTCTTGTGAGGACGAGAATGTGGAGAATGCATAAAATGATACATTTGAGAAGCACTGGTACATTCCTACTGTATTATCTCACGCTGAGTCTCATTCACTGAACCTTCTTCCAGGTCAGGACAATGGCAACAATAGGCAAAACAAGATCTACACAAAGAAAATGTTTTACTTCACAACTATCAGCTAGGTATAAGTGAATCTGAATAATCTAGCTATCCTGCTAGTTAAACAGACAAAAATGACCAAAAACTAATGTTATGCACAGTAGATGTACTTTTTTTTGTGGGTAGCAGCTACCAATTCTTTGTGGCTAGCTAAGCCAGTTAGCCCTATGGACTTACCCATTCAATGAACCATCTTCCAGCCAGGACAACAATGACAAAACAAAATGTACACAAAGCAACCGTTTACCTCATAAATATCAGCTATCTATATGTGCTTCGTAATAATATAGCTAACCAGATAATGACCTAAAACAAATATTATGTTATTTCTTCGTGATTAGATTATTATGGGCTTGTGATCTCCGGAACGTAGGCAGGTAAACATGCCAAAATGAACACCGCATGTATTTATTAACGTATTAAGATAAAGTATGTTGCTTGACGACAATACTTTGAGATGTGAATAGGCAACAATTCATTCCGAAGTGTATTTTCTCTCGCTTCAGCTCAAATAATGGCCACCATTGATTTCAACAAATGTTGCATAATTTAGTTGTTGTTGCGTCATTTCTTTGCATACTTTCCGTTGAAGCTTGCATCGATGCTTTAAAATATGTACAGTTGAAGTGGGAAGTTTATATACACTTAGGTTGGAGTCATTAAATCTCATTTCTCAACCACTCCACAAATTTCTTGTTAACAAACTGTAGTTTTCGCAAGTCGGTTAGGACATCTACTTTGTGCATGGCACAATTCATTTTTCCAACAATTGATTACAGATAGATTATTTCACTTATAATTCACTGTATCACAGTTCCAGTTGTGCCTTCTAAACAGCTTGGAAAATTCCAGAAAATGATGTCATGGCTTTAGAAGCTTCTGATAGGCTAATTGACATCATTTGAGTCAATTGGAGGTGTACCTGTGGATGAATTAAGGTCTACCTTCAAATTCAGTGCCTCTTTGCTTGACATCATTGGAAAATCAAAAGAAATCAGCCAAAATTGTGGGCCTACACAAGTCTGGGTCATCATTGGGAGCCATTTCCAAATGCCTGAAGATACCACGTTCATCTGTACAAACAATAGTACGCAAGTATAAACACCATGGGACCACGCAGCCGTCATACCGCTCAGGAAGGAGACGTGTTCTGTCTCCTAGAGATGAACGTACTTTGGTGTGAAAAGTGCAAATCGATCCCAGAACAACAGCAATGGACCTTGTTAAGATGCTGGAGGAAACGGGTATAAAAGTATCTATATCCACAGTAAAACGAGTCCTATATCGACACAACCTGAAAGGCCGCTCAGCAAGGAAGAAGCCACTGCTCCAAAACCGCCATAAAAAAAGCCAGACTACGGGTTGCAACTGCACATGGAGAAATGTTCTCTGGATTGATGAAACAAACAGAACTGTTTGGCCATAATGACCATCGTTATGTTTGGAGGAAAAAGGTGGGGGCTTGCAAGCCGAAGAACACCACCCCAACCGTGAAGCACAGGGGTGGCAGCATCATGTTGTGGGGGTGCTTTGCTGCAGGAGGGATTGGTGCACTAAACAAAATAAATGGCATCATGAGGAAGGGACATTATGTGGATATATTGAAGCAACATCTCAAGACATCAGTCAGGAAGTTAAAGCTTGGTCACAAATGGCTCTTCCAAATGGACAGAAAACCCAAGCATACTTCCAAAGTTGTGGCAAAATGGCTTCAGGACAACAAAGTCAAAGTATTGGAGTGGCCATCACAAAGCCCTGACCTCAATCCTATTGACATTTTGTGGGCAGAACTGAAAAAGTGTGTGTGAGCAAGGAGGCCCACAAACCTGACTCAGTTACACCAGCTCTGTCAGGAGGAATGGGCCAAAATTCACCCAACTTATTGTGGGAAGCTTGTGGAAGGCTACCCAAAATATTTGACCCAAGTTAAACAATGCTACCAAATACTAACTGAGTGTATGTAAACTTCTGACCCACTGGGAATGTGATGAAAGAAATAAAAGCTGAAATAAATTATTCTCTGTACTATTATTTTGACATTTCACATTCTTAAAATAAAGTGGTGATCCTAACTGACCTACGACAGGGAATCTTTACTAGGATTAAATGTCAGGAATTGTGAAAAACTGAGAAATTTAAATGTATTTGGCTAATGTGTATGTAAACATCCGACCAACTGTACAAATGGAGTACACATTAGAGAAGTGTCAGCCGTGTTCCACTTCGCATACTTTGATTTTGACTCCGACCTTCCATACTCCTATGTGTGTGCTCGGAGCATGGTAGTATGCATTTTGAGAAACACCGACTCTCTATGGGTGCATCTCAATAGTCTATAGAAGGTGAGACGGACTTGACTATGGGTACATCTCAATAGTCTAACAAAGGCTTCCTCTCCTTGTCTCCATTCCTTCATCTGCACTGGCATAAATGAACTGTGAACATGTTTGAATCGATTTCTACACAGGCCTGCTAAGAAGGGAGGAGCTGAACCATGTGTAGATATAGTATGCCTGTTGTCTGTGCCTGAGTTTTGAGTTCTCTTTTCTCTTGATTGATTGGTTTACTTGTTCTTTGCAGCACCACTTCTATGGCCCACTACAGAGGAAGATGGGGGGGCTGGGCTTCATCCGTCTGGGGGTATGGCAGAACTTTATGCGGGCCTGGAAGGCCGGTTACCATGGCAACATGTTGGGGGAGGGCTTTGTCCTGGGAGGCGTGTTTGTCATCGGAGCAGGGAACCAGGTACCCCACACACAGGGCTGTGCATCAATGAATTACGCTCAGCCACAGCTGGGAATCATTAACTGGAGCTGTTAAGGTGTCCGCATGCTTCTCAGCCAAAACAGTAACAGTTTGTGCATATACGGTGGCATTTTTGTTCAACTTCAGTAAGGGTTTTTTCGGCTGTTCGGGGGCACAATTTTTTGAGGCAAGCCAAAGTCTACTCCCCTTTGTCTGTGATTGGTCAACAGTAGGGATTCTTCAATTAAGACTTTGTCATTCAACGAGAGACACGTTTTCATTCAATTTTGTTGTTGAAATCCTGCACCTAAGATTTTAGGTGTGCAATTTGACATTTAACTAAGATCTCCTCTCATTAACAAAAAAATAATTTCAATGACAGATTTCTTGAGTTAGATTAATTTAGACTATTTTGAGGAACTGTAATATATACTGGCTACGGTGTCTCAATTGATAAACAGTACTGTTGCTGCTTATTTCCCCTCATTTTTCAAGCAGAGGTCTATTAAGGGAGTATGCTAGCACTCTGCTGGGTGCCAGCTGAACTGAAGCATGCTGACACCTTTAGACTCCAGCTGCCGACACATGTATGAGGGGAGAGACTCAACCATGATGGATCCAGTGCTGCAGATGACACACACACTATCTGTTATCAACTCAGTAATCAGTGGCCATGAGCAGAGACAAGGGAAGGAAGTACTCTAGGACAATATTGATACAAACAGTTTAACCGAAATGTATAGACCAAGAGCAGCAGCATTGTTGTTACATTGTGTTGCGAGGTTGTTTGGTATTACGTAGGTCCCTTTTTTAAAGTGTATTTTTTTCCTCAGGGAATTCTTCTGGAGCACAGGGAGGAGGAGTTTGGCAACAAAGTGGAGAATGAAGATGTTTTGCAGGCTGTCAAGAGAATTGTTCCAGTGCAATAATGTTTAGTTTTGTGTTCACAAACTTAGTAGCATTAGACCAACGCTGATAGAGGCCTCTGTTTCATTCACAACATAACTTTATCCCAACAAGTGTTTTTGAGTTGTGTATGACATTTAAACTTGAAACAGGCATTTTTCATATCTGTAGTTCTCCTGTACCAACCTTATGATTTCTATTATTGCTAGCTCCGCCCATCAGAACGAGTC
Organism: Oncorhynchus gorbuscha; assembly: GCF_021184085.1. Lineage (NCBI taxonomy): Eukaryota > Metazoa > Chordata > Actinopteri > Salmoniformes > Salmonidae > Oncorhynchus > Oncorhynchus gorbuscha. The sequence continues at coordinate 4,141,726 of NC_060180.1, read as the reverse complement.
TCTTCCTCAATAACAATGTGAATGATGAGCTCCACTGCTTATAATATCCTGACCTCATAAGCCAATTGGAAGATGAGGTGGACCATATTCCCATCTATTTTCTCTAGATGTGGAAACTCCAAGTTGTACCAACTAGACAGTGTTCTGTAGGCGTAAGGTCTTGGTCAGGTTGTTATTGTAAAATGTGTTCATGACTTACCTGGTTAAATGAAGGTATTGTCAACCAGGGACCTTACTGCTTTCACTTGAACTGAGAATACTTGAACATTACTCATCTCTTGGGAGAGCGGTATATCTACAACTGGTGTGTTTACACTTTTATTGATGTCAAACTCAACGTGAGGAATGGATGGTTCTCTGCATCTGGATTTTGTACGTAAAATCAGTCTTGTAACTTTGCTACGTGTTTCATGTTATACCTGTGAATGAGTGTGTGTGGTCAATGTGTGTTTATTAATGAAGACCTGACTGTAAACTCGGTGACGAGGGGAGCAGGTTTGATATCCAAACACACACTGCCTCAACATACTCACCATGGCCAGGTTGGCAAGGAAGCAGGTGTGTGAGAGACAGGGTGCAAAGCACAATAAACCCATCACACCATCCTCCTCTCTTCTCTGGACCGACATTCTAGAATACATTGGAATCCCTTCATAAGATGTTTCTGCTACATAGCTGTGCACCGCAATCTGCTACTTATTGTATTTGTAAACATTGAGCAATGCGGCATGAGTGACTCACCCTCAAATGGGTTCGTTCAGCAGGGCACAATGGTGTGGAATGTTCACTTTGTCTTGATTTTGTTCCTGAACAGTACAGTAGGTCTCTGGCCTGAGAAAGAAAACTCACATTTCAATCACTTTATTCTATAGTTTAGTAAATGTCTTACATAGTCCAGATGTGACAAAACATATTCCAACTGAAAATGGAGGGGAAAAACAAGTAGTGAGCACCAATACTGACAACTACATGGGTACTGGACATTGACACACATTAACATAAACATTCATGGAGTGTAGCAACATCATAGATTGTCTTCAGTGTTGTGTCTTTCATGTGCTGCCAAGACTAAATGCCATGCCATGCCTAAGCTAACCTACAGATATTTCATATGAAAGTTATTGCATGGAAAATATCTTGATAGAGGATCATCATATAAAGCTGAAGCCGATGACAAACGCTAAAGACCACTGCCTTTTCTACTTCTTCAATTCCAAGCCTTGCATGTTTCTGTCAGCACATAAAGGCTGGGCTATAGGTTCATTTGTTCTAGTCACATTTCCTTGCCCACCAAAAGGATCAGAAAACTAAATAGGGAAAAGCTAAATGGCGATGATAAAATAAAGCTAGCTACTGCTGGATAACTTACTCTAAGCTCATAGTAAATAGCGACTTGGTTTATATCATGCACATTATAGAAACAGTACAAACATTTACAATAAAAATTTCAAGAAAGGTGGTACCCCCACCCTTTACATTGGTTATTACCCAATTCCAGGACAGACTCCAAGATGTGCACCCCCCCAAGGCCCAAACATACAATGAAGAGGGTTCCTCCTTTTATAGCGAGTGAATGAGTTTACAGTGGTGCCAACTTGCTCATGAAATATGGTATTTTAAATTATGGACACAAATATTGTGACTAGTGGAATAACCATTTACTATGTGTGCGTAGGTACGGTACAGATGAACCCGTATCTACTGGAATTGGGGTCCATTTCAATTCAGTCGATTGAGAAGGAGCTGACTCCAACCCTGGTATTTACAGTTGAAAGCCATGGCATAATGTAGTGTTTACTGTATGGCCATAACACCTTGCTGCAGTGCATCTGATCGTCTATAGACATAAATATGCTATAAAAATGTATGAGGAGCCTAGCCTGGTTCCATATCTGTGTGTTATCCAAATCCTATGGCCAGTCACCCTAAACAAGACCGCACAAACAACTGGGACCAGGCTATGCGGATACATTACAAAAAAAAGCATTAAAAAAAAAAAAACAACCAAGTTTCATATCAGTCTGAGGAGGAGATTCATGTCTTCATTGCATAAATATCCACTGATTTCATTCAGAGGGAACTACCAACTAGAGTGGTTTGGTAGACATGCAATACTGACTGAGGAAAAGGTGACCTAAAGCCTGGCAAGACCGCACAAACAGATCGGGGACCAAGCTACATGGCGAAGCCATATTAAAGTCAGCCGGGACAATAATGATGGGTGGTTTTGATAACTATATTCAAACTCTCACAAACACACTGAAAATGTGTAATAGTTGTTCTAACTTATAGCTGAATAAATGTAGCCACCTGGTGGAGAAATGGAACAGTGCACCCTGAAGTTTTAAATCTAATACCTCGCCACCATTTATTTGTTAAATATATCCTGTTACGGCATCTTAATCCCGCAAAAATATACCCGTTGTACATACTATATTTCCACCACAAAGTTACTCAGTTGATACGGTACTATGAAATTGTCTAGACTACTAAACCATATTACTACACTTGACATTAACTGGATATTCAACATTAATATACTGTATTATAGCCCAGGTTTGATCAGGAATGCTCTAACTAAGCCCAGATTTTCCACACAGGAACTAAAGAGCCAAGCATTTCTTCCAACTGTCCTACAATCTAATCAATGATTTCCTTTTACACAAGGTTAAAGGGACACTGACAGATTCTAGCAATTAAGCGTATGCTAGCATACATGTAGACTACCAATCATTGTGCTATCACTAATTAGCCTTGGCCCGCAGAAATATCTAACTTCCTTCACACTGCATGTAGAGACATACACCTGGTATCCACGAGTTAATCAGAATCTGGGTAAGTGAAAATGCCAGAATCTCACTGTATCCCTTCATGACCATGGGCTGCATTTACTAAAGACAACCACGGGCCACATTAGATCAGCTTGGGAGACATTTGGTCAGCGGGCCTGTAGTTTCAGACCCCTGGTTCTCACAACTTTGTTTCATGACAATAAAACGATATTTGGTACACATCACCACAACACAATTAATCTAAAGCTAACAGACTAGGATTCATATTTACTCCCTTGCCTCTTATTGCATAAGTTGGCCCCACCACACATCTAGGTCACCACTGCAAGTTAACTCTTCTTCTCTGTAACAGACGAATGACTAAAGAGACAATAAGCGTCACAAACTGACAGGAGGCCTGTGGCAGGGTGGTTAGGACAAAACAGATTCAATTCCTTTAACATTTAGACAATATATTCCCCTTCAATGACAATACTGACACACGGCACAAATCACCAACAATCATTCATGAGTTCCGTTGAAACTGCACAGACACGATCCAAATTCATCCAGTGTTTCCAAATCAAGAGGCCTTGATATGAGGCTTAAACATTAAGCCTTTGATCCTGTCCTATAGAAACCTTTATTCTGCCTTATCGTTGTCATCAGTGCTATTGGGGATGTGCTTACTGAAATCTAATTTAGGAGTGCTCATGCAGTGTCACTGGTTTTCTTGATAACACAAACACAGGGTTCCTAGTGCACTAGGCTGAGAGCGGTTGAGGTGGGACAGCGTGTGTGCAAGTACACTTCCAAGGGAGATAGAAACTGTGCTCATCCTATTCATTGGGGCACACTCACTGGAGCAAAACATTTTGCAACAGAAAACAAAACCCTGGTAGACCCAAAAAGCAATTCAATAACAGGTCAGTCTAATGTGCTCATAAACCAACTGTTATCCTTCACTACCTGTACTAGACTACAGTTAAGGCAATTTGAGGGAGTGGATATCTAGCAGATTACATTGACCATTTTCTCATTTTAAGTCATGAATGGGTTTCAGTGCACACAGCTCAAAAGGGTACGATCTCAAACACAAGGGCAATAAATAACAAAACACACTTTGGGGAAAAAAATTAACTCTGGGGTCAAATACAAGAGTTGACATGTATGTATGTAGTTAGTGGTGATGGAAGTAGATTTTGTCATTCTGTGTGTGACATTCACAACCCCAGGAAGGACAAATACACCAGACTAAACACAAATTAAACCATAGTCTGTTTGTCTGTCACGCTACTCTCACCTCAGGTGCATCTCATTACTCTGAAGTGGCTTCCTCATCTCCTTTCCTTCATCTACAATGATGACAGGTAGGCTCCCCCTTACTCAATCCTTTCAGACACACCCTTCACCATAATCAAATCCTAAAGCCTATAACAAACATCATAATAAACAAAGGTAAATACAAAAATAAGCATAAATATAATATTCTCTTTGCCCGCTGAGCTGTACTAGCAGGGTCCAGCCAGCAGAGGGGGCTGGTCTGAGGTGTGTGTGTGTGGTCCTACAGGCCTTTGTTGAAGAAGACGGTAGTAGTGTGGGGACTGTTCTGTCGTATCCTCTCCTGCAGATCTGGCTCCAGGCTGCTCACAGTCATAGAACTATATAGGGAGGGAGAGTTAGAGAGAGAAAGAGGGGATGAGAGAGTGAAAGGGAGACAATGATTGATTAGACAGTTGTGTAGGAAAAGCAGGTCCACGGTCTATATCTAAGTTATGTACCAGATGGCCATAACGTACCTCTTCTGTGGGAACAGGGCGCAGCACAGAGGAGTAGCAAACACCAGGCTGAAAGAGAGACGGGAGGTTTTGTCAAACCAGAGTTTGACAAACTGTGCAATACACATTGTTTGCAATGGCGACGTTCATTATTCAGAGCTCCAGTCCATTTAAAATGTTATGGTTAGTTTGCTTACAGTGCATGACATTGCAAGAGGACTTATAACATGGATGAAACGTGTACCAATCAAACAGTTTACAGTAACATTAACTATAGATAGATACTTACCACAGACCCACCAGTCCCACCTGTACTGGAGCATTTAGGACTGGGAACCGCTGAGGAGAGAACACAGTGAGAGAGAGAAAGTGAGAGACTCAGAAGCAGAAGCAGTTTTTCATAAAAACAAACCGTATACAGACATTACACTGACAGTATTGTCAAGATTTACAGGCGTGGTCCAGATCTGTTTGTGCCATCTTGCTTATTCATATGGTCATTGGCAAAACAGCACAAACAGATCTGGGACCAGGCTAGAGTTTTACTGGATATCAGACAGAGCACAGATTTCCAACAAAAATTGCATTGCATGTTTAACACTGCTAACCATCCAGATTGGTTTGAACTCCAAATAGAGGGTAGACCTAGTGCAACAGTGGCTACATGCCACACTCTCCCTACTGACTGTAGAACCAGCATGCCCATGGCTGTTGTAACATTACCTTCATAAAGGCCTTCTTCTCCAGGGCGTTCATGATCACAGGGGGGATAGCTGTAGACAGAAAACAATGAGTGTTTTCAAGAGCAAGATTTGTTATTTCACAACACGTTGCTGATTCTGATAGTCATCTACAGTTTTAAGGGGGCTTTGCTAAATAATCTTTCCCAGAAGTACTGGTGTGAGGACAGTGAGTTTCAGACCAAATTACACATGACAAATTGATCTGGATTGAAACTACATGTTAACTCCTTACCCAGTGGTTCCCAAACTGTTTTGCGTTGTGAAATATTGTGTCCCACCAGATAAAAAAACGAAACAATGTTCAATCCATCATGTGTGAAACACAGTGCTTACCCATAGCTGGCACGGCCATGCCAATCCTGGACACCACCACCTGAATGATGCCCGACTTGGCAGCGGTGACTGACTCCCCTAACCGGTTTCCATTTTCATCTGTCACTGGGATGCCGTACTTCAGCTCCCTAAGGAGAGGGACATAAGGAGAGGATGGAATTCAACCAAACCTGTCATAGTCATGTTAAATCAATTTGTATAACTTTATTTATTATTATTTATTTTTTTACAAATACATTTGAAACAAAGTGTTTGACAACAACCCCGTCCTAACCCCTCACAGAGCTGACCAAAAAGACAGGAAAACCTTCGTCCCTAGTTAGGAGGTGTGGTCTAAACTCTAGCTCACCTCTGCCTCATGAAGGGGATGTTGATACAGTTGGCAGCAGCTACAGCAAAGAAGGGGACGAACCGGCTCATGACGGCTGGAAGGCGCTGGGGAGGGAGTTTGTTTCAATGTATTGTTTTCACAGCGCTCAAAAAAATGCACAGCAAATGCGCAAATCCACTAGAACTAAGATGATCCAGAGACAGTACCTTGGCTAGAGACTTGAGTCCCAGGGCTGTGACTACGGCTCCGGTGGTCGCACTGACGTACGCTACAGCCAGCTGACTGAGAGAACATCACACAAAGACATTTACACCTCTCAATTTACTGAGCCTCAATACGGTTCCTGTTCCATTTACCAGAGTCTCTGATACACAGACAGAATGATCCTAAATACAGAGGTCTCAGGTCACAACACACACGGAATGTAGTTAAGGCGGTCAAGTCAAAAGCCACATTCATTAAACACCGAAACATGCCAAGCCAGGCAAAGACACCAATAATGATTGAAATGGCCCCCCCAGTCTACATGCTCGTTCCATGGTAGTTTCAATCTGCATATGAACTGAGGAGCACCAGCATTGCTGGCTCCTATTCCTCGTGTCCATCGCAATAGTCTAAAGTAGAATCCTTTCCTTGTATCCTTCCCTTCATCTGTACTGATTTGAAGGAACTGGACAGGTGACATCTGATAGCAACAGTGTAAACCTTTCACCGGTCATGCCTTTTCAATTTGGTACAGATGTAAGAGGACGCCCCTTTAAACTTTTGAGATACATCCCTGGTTTGTACAGCCTCTCCACCAGGAGCTGTATGTATCAAAAGCCTCAGAGTAGGAGTGCTAATCTACGATCAGTTCTCCCTTTTAGATCTCAATGCATGGCTGACATGATCCTAGATCAGCACTCTTACTCTGAAACATATGGTTCCAGACCAGAAAGATATACACAAATGCCTTGCTTCCTCTACCAGCTGCAGACATGAAAGGAGTAAAGCTACAACTGTTCAGTTGGAATGGAGGAGCATAATACCGCTGTAAGGGGAGGAGTGTAGTGGACTGGGGTTCCACTGGCTAGCCTCTGCAGGCCTCCATACAGAGCTAGGGGTGCATTGCAATAGTCTACTATAGTCTTCTCTGCTTGCCTCTTTTCCTTTGTCTGCACCGATAGGAAAAGAGAAGACAGGTGAAAGCAACATAGGGGAAGTGTTATGGGGATTTGCTCCCACCTATCCATGTCCTTTCAGATCAGTACTGATGAAGGAAAGCAAATGAGGAGAGGAAGCTAGCTAAGGCTATGAGATGCACCCTAGTACAGGTACAGCAGGGCTGGTTTAGTATGTGGCTGTGGCATTAGTGTTCCCAGTCCCTACTTGGTGGTGAGGGCAGCGTCTCCACTGCGGTTGGTGTAGTTGACCACAGCGTTGAAGGACTGGTTCACCCACTGCCAGAACACCACCGCTGGAGTTGTCCTGGAGGAGAGATGATGAAAACGAGGGAGAGAAGGGTGGGGAAAGGATAGAAAGGGAGACAAGGAAAGTGTGAACAAGCATTAATCATTTCAAATATTTAATTCAGAGGCAGAATGCTTGAATTAATCATTCAAACAAAAGGCAAATCATGACTTGTAAAAAGGTACAAATGTCACTTTCCACATTTGTGCACAGTTTACATGACTTAGTGTTTTTATTTAATTTAACTACGCAAGTCAGTTAAGAACAAATTATTATTTAGAATGACTGCCTACCCCAGGCCAAACCCTAACCCTAACCTGGACAACGCTAGACCAATGGGACTCCCAGTCATGGGCAGTTGTGATAAAGCCTGCATTCGAACCAGGGTCTGTAGTGAAGCCTCTAGCACTGAGATGCAGTGCCTCAGTCCGCTGCGCCACTCTGGAGCCCAGTGTGACTATGATTGTATGCCCTTTACTCTTCAGACACACAAATAGCTGCAGTGTGCTACTCTGGTCTTGCCCTCTGAGCAGCAATGTAAAAGGCACAGTGGAAGGTATGCAGAGAGAACATGAAAACAATCCAGGACATCCACACGCTGCAAGGCCAATAGCGGTGACCTGACCCTCATTAAATGGCTTAGGAATCTTCCTTTTCAATGCCCACAAGATAAAACATTTGTTTAAGTTTTACATTTTAGCAGACCCTCTTATCCAGAGCAATTAGGGTGTTTTTAATGTAGGTGTTTTATGCCACACACAAATTGCATTTAACATGTATTGAATTGAAAAGTCATCCACCCCAGTGGTACCTGTAGAATGTGAGCATACAGCCGGTGATGGTCATGTTCATGGGGACCTGGGCAGACATGCGTCCCACCACCACCATCTTCTCTCCCGTGTCAGGGTGGAAGGCAGAGTCATAGATGTACTTGGCTCTCCACAGCTCATCTTCTGTCAGACCTGGCCTCACCACTCCTAACCTGGACACAAGCACATCCTCTAAACAATCAATTCTTAGCACCGGGGCAACTTATTGCAATGTTTGATTCACAGCAACACTGGCTAAAATAAATATAGGCTAAAGCTTCACCTACTTTCAATGTTTTAACAAATCAAATTGTATATCGGACATGTTTTGCAGATGTTAGCACAGGTGCAGCAAAATGCTTATGTTTCTATCTCCAACAGTGCAGTAATACCTAACAATACACACAAATCCCCAAATATTTCTGCAGTTCTTCATAACAAAGACAATCTTAAACATTTATTTAGGTGTTTTCAGTTCACCTCTGATGTAAGAGACAAACCGGTATGACAGATGTTCCAACCTACAAGCCTAATTAGTGGCCTGTGTCTAAAGATGTTTGTTAGTTTCTCTTATTACAGTGGGGGGGGGGGGGGGAGGAGGACAAGAGAGATATCAGGTTAAGGTAACTGCTAGCTAGCTCCTTGAACTCCTCAGTTTAGACTAGAGACAATGTTGATAGAGTCCATGCTCATTCATAAATGCATTAATGAAAATAGATTCCTACCCAGGGGCCAGGGTAACTTCCAAATTACCATTCACATTTTAGGCCACAGTAAACCACCCCTCTAACATAACCCAATGTCAACTCCACTACCACCCCTACATTCCTCTTATCCCATTAATCTCTCACTCTACCCCCTTTCAATACCTGTAGATCTCTATAGAGGCCGGTGTGTTCTCCAGCATCTCAGAGGACTTGAGGATGTTCCTGGGATCAACCACCCTCCTTCTCCTTCCCTAGGTGTCCTCCCCCCTCCGTACCTGTAGTTCTCCACAGTGACCCGTGCGTCCTCCAGTGTCTTAGAGGACTTGAGGATGTTCCTGGGGTCGGTGACAAAAAAGAAGTGCTGGGCGCGGCCCATGAATGTGCTCTGGTCCCATCGCGGCTCCTTGATGTTAATGTCCAGGGACAGATCTCCAGACATCCTTGAGTTTACTATGAGACCACCTGACAACAGAAACAAGTTAGTTAGAAATGTGATTATTCTCTGCACATTTGACAAAGACTCATTTAAAAATATTTTTTTCCGCCCTGTAACGTTAGAAAGACAAAAATTGGCCTTGTGGATGAATTCAACCAGCTCATGGAGTTTAGTGACTCGAGCAGAACTCAAAAGGCAAATGATAACAGATAACTCCTCCTTCCTAGCTAGGACTAAGCCCCCCCACCTCTCTGATCCATGTATAACTCCCTCCCTCTACATAGCCTACCTCAACAGCCAAAACACACCTCCTGATTGGAGGGGCCCTCGCCACCTCTAGTATCCTCCCCAAATCATAATAAAAAAGTACAAGGAGGCTATCATCAGGGCTGTTTCTATGAGCCAACCAGTCATTGTAGGACGGTAACAGTGTTGTTAAATACAGGAAGTCTGGTCTTAACCCAATTCTCTGACTATGGAACTTTCGCCAAACTGCATCAGCATTATTGAAGTGAATTACATTGCCATCCTGAATCTTCTTCCAGCATTTTACACCTAAATTCAACCTGAATGACGAGCAGTCCAGCACTCAGTTTGAGAATAGGCCTACTGGCTGTCTTTTACATGCATATCTAGGCTATGAATCATCTGACCAAAGCTATATCAGAGCCTGGCAGTACAACAATAAACAAACTGAGGCATGAAAAGTCTAGCTTCCAACCACTGGAGTTATCATGATGTTAGGTTTCCTAGGTAATGAGGTGATAAACAGTTCTTTCAAGCTGAAGGCTACCAAAGTAAGTTCATTGCATTGTGGCTCAAAACGTGATTACCGCTACTTCAAATTAATGTGGTTTCTAGCTGCCTGAAACATATCAAGGAACATGTTTAGGCTATGTGCAATGACATGTTTAGGCTATGTGCAATGACATGTTTAGGCTATGTGCAATGAGAGGATCAGTGGTGACACGTCATTTTAGCAAAAAACTACATGTCACATATCAGTTTGCAATCAATGTAAAAAATATATAATTGAGTTAAGAAAGCCACACACAAACACGGTCTCTTTTTTTTTCTTGAGTAAGGCAGCTCCAAAATGCAGGTGTTTCAGCTTAGCTCAGTGCTCTCTGTGGTCGTAGGGCAAGCCAGCAGAAAATACGTAGCACCGTTATTGGCTAAGTGTTTGGTCACTCATGGGGACACTACATCACCGCCAAGTCTAAAGGCAGAGCTAGAAAATTCAAGCCCCTTGGGTGCTGCCATAGAGTTACATTAGAAGTGCCCATCTAAGAATGCTCAAGATCATTGGCCACAGATAACTTTATTTTACTAGGCAAGTTAGTTAAGAACAAATTCTTATTTTCAATGACGGCCTAGGAACAGTGGGTTAACTGCCTGTTCAGGGGCAGAACGACAGATTTTGTACAGTGTCAGCTCGGGGATTCGAACTTGCAACCTTTCGGTTACTAGTCCAACACTAACCACTAGGCTACCCTGCCGCCCCAATGACATCAAACCACGCTAGATCTACAGTAGTTTTCAAAATCTTAGCTAGTAGTCATCATGAATCAAGTCAACAATGTACTGGCAAATCCTTTTTAATACTTGTCATATGAAGAGAAATTATAGATAAAATGTATCGGTGCTAATCGGCCATAAACATTACACAACAAGCCGGAAATTGTAAATTCAACAATGAGGGGTTTGGAAGGAATCAGTGGCTAACAGCAAGCATTGCAAAGCAATCATTACCCTGGCTGTATGGTCCCAAGTCTAAGATTAAGGGTCTCTTTACCTAGTTTAAAATGATAAACATTAAATTTTAGCCATGCTGTCAATAAAGCATGATTTGTGCCCCGCTCAAAACAACTTAACTCAGGAACTGCAAAATCTGACTTTAGTGAGTTCAAGACAACTGGTAGCTCGGGAAAAACAAGCTGTGGCTGGGAATATACATTTTGAAACTTTTATTCAACCCAGAATTGTAAATTGGGAATCTTTTTAGAGCTACAACCTCATGATTCAACCTTTTTGTTTTGTTCCCAGTTGTCCTGAAAATAACCATAAATCAAGAGAATGACAGACCTTGATGACAATTTGCCCACGAAGGACAGCCGGGCTACCTTCCTGTTCAAGTGAGCACAGCACAACAAGGTAAGTCCAAAAATATATTGTATGCTGCTGCATAAATTATGTAATATGCCAGCTAAGAAAGTAATACTAAGAGTATGTTGTGTAGTAAGCTGTTAGTAGGCCATGTGCTTCACCCTAATAATTTGGTCCGTTCCCCCCTCATATCTTAGCCTACTGTTCTAACTTGGTGGCGCACATGTAGTCTATAACATGTTTTTGAGAAATGTAATTGAATATTGTTAGAGCTTTAAATGTCTGCATATATGCCCCCTTTATCCTACGGTTCTGACTTAGTGTACATGGAGAACATTAAGAACGGCCCATGATTAAAGGATTTGATATATATATATCTTTAATTACTTGTTACTTTCACCTTTTCTTATTTCTAATCCTTTTTTTAGCTGCACTGTTGGTTAGGGGCTCGTAAGTAAGCGTTTCACTGTTGTATTTGGCGCAAGTCATTGAGTCAGCGATGTGACATTTAGTGAGTGCAGTTGACATTAGCTAGCTAGCTAACGTTACTTAGCCAGCTAAAGTTAGCATGCTCAATTTTAGTTAACCAGCTACTTTTCTCAGTTTGCTTGTCAAATATTGAAGCAGTAGAATGGGAGTCTGACAGACACGGTATTGGTATGAATTACTATATTGTGAACGAACATGGTAACTTTTTAGTTAGCTAGTTATATGGCTAACCTATAGCTAGTACGTCACCACGTTGTAAAAAAGGAGGAAACGACCGAACGTGAGCATCTTCGTGTTAGCTCGCGCTAGCTATACATTTACTAAATGCACAAATGCACAAACCCTGCCAACAAAAGCACCAAAACATACATACCTTGGTTCAATGTCCACCAGCTGTGTTCACTATATAATTGCAGAGAGCTGTAAAACGGTGACCTCTCAGTGATATCACCGAATGGCTTGATGTACACGGTGCCAGTCTCTCCACCTTGAAAGCTGAGGCGAAAAGACGGGTTCGTCCTTTGTTACCACAACCACAAAGTCATAACTATGACTAAACCCCGCCTATTTCTACAATTGATCTTCTTAAAATCTTAAACCTTAACCTTACACTTGACAACTTAGCTATCCGTATGCATAGCCCTAGCATTAAATTAAGGCCAAAAAGCAAATGTTTGTTTTCATGAATGTTTATGACATAGCCCATATTGACTTTGTGGCTGTGATTACTAGCTAGTGACAACCGGAAAAGGGCGGTGTAGGACTACAGCATGTTTGTAATTTGTTCCATAGCGATGGGAAGTTGGCTAGAATCACTGGGCGTTGGTGGCAAACGGAAAATGATTGGTTTATTGTATCTGCACAGCTAAATACTTTCAAAGACAAACTTCTAAAATAGTAAAATAAATGTATTTCAATAAGATTGACCTGGATAAATCAAGATTATATAAGAGATACATCGTTTTTTCCCCCGGACATAAATATATATTTTAAATTATGTTTTTCTATTTCTCAGTCTATCAACGTTGCTACATTTTGTGCAAGACCTTCATCAAGCCTTCAAATGTTCCTGTGTCCCTCAACTGAAGGTGAACAAAACAGTGTTTTCCAATCCCACCAGAGCCCAACTATGCATGCACATCCCAGTGGAAACTGTGTGACTCACCACAGTGATCCCGTGACTCACCAGAGGTTCTTTCCCACCCACCATTTGAGAAACAGCTTGAACTGAGCAAAGTCTTGAGAGAGGGAAGTATAAGAAGTATGTTTTGCATCACAATGTGTGTGTGTGTATGCAGCACCATATGATTCATCATATGATTAATGATTGATTCCCTGACAATCTATATTTAATAATAAACTTAAGATACTTTCAGTCATAACTGAGTTTATAAACTACAGTAGACTACTGGCCTCCATTTCCTTCATTATCAGGGATTTTATACTACTACCATGATATGGGATTACTCAGACAGAAGATTGTAGCATAACATCTCTCACTGTCACCCAGGAACACTAGCCATGTATTCTTGTCAATTACAATAAGTACTAGCTTTAATACCTCAAATATTTGTAATTGTGCTCCTACATTTCCCAACTTTGGCACTCTGCCCTTTGCCTACTTTGTGAACCTTGTGTAACAGTATAATTTTAAACCGTCCCCTCGCCCATACCCGGGCGCGAACCAGGGACCTTCTGCACACATCCACAACAGTCACCCACGAAGCATCGTTACCCATCGCTCCACAAAAGCCGCGGCCCTTGCAGAGCAAGGGGAAACACTACTTCAAGGTCTCAGAGCAAGTGACGTAACCGATTGAAACGCTATTTAGCGCACACCGCTAACTAAGCTAGCCGTTTCACATCCGTTACACTTGTAATGTAATTATAGAGGGATAGATACTAGCCATAGTATGGGAGTAGTTAAGACACTCGCCATAGTATGGGAGTAGTTAAGACACTCGCCATAGTATGGGAGTAGTTAAGTAGTATTCTTATACCTCCCAAGACAATTGTCACTGTCCAGAGCAAATGAGATAGTGCTAATGTGTCCTAAGCCATCCACAGGTGTCCAATGGTAGGGCAGATGGGCGTGCTGTGTAGTGGGGTACCGGTCTATGGCCTGTAACATGAACGGGCAAAGCGGTGAGGGAGGAGCACTCTTCCCAAATGGAACAGTAATCTGCACCGTTTGGTGATGTTGTCAACAAGGCAGCATGGTGCATTGTCCAGAAACATACAAGATCTCTTTTCCATAAAATATGCACTACCGTTCAAAAGTTTGAGGTCACTTAGAAATGTCCTTGCCTAGAAGGCCAGCATCCCGGAGTCACCTCTTCACGCTGATGTTGAGACTGGTGTTTTGTGGGTACTACTAATGAAGCTGCCAGTTGAGGACTTGTGAGGCATCTGTTTCTCAAACTAGACACACTAATGTACTTTTCCCCTTGCTCAGTTGTGCACCGGGGCCTCCCACTCATCTTTCTATTCTGGTTAGAGCCAGTTTGCGCTGTTCTGTGAAAGGAGTAGTACACAGCCTTGTACGAGATCTTCAGTTTCTTGGCAATTTCTCGCATGGAATAGCCTTCATTTCTCAGAACAAGAATAGATTGACGAGTTTCAGAAGAAAGTTATTTGATTCTGGCCATTTTGAGCCTGTAATCAAACCTATATATTAAAAGCACTCCATCTCACTCGTTTTACACACCTGCGCCAGACTTCCCTGCCACCGATATACACGACTGACACATTTACTTTTTCCAGATTTTGTTGTGCTACAAAGTGGGATAAAAATGTATTGAATTGTCATTTTTTTTGTCAACGATCTACACAAACTCCTCTATTTTATAAATTAAACAAAATATAAAAATATAATATATAAAATATTTCTTCATTAGATAAACCCCATGAGTCAATACATGTTAGATTCACCTTTGGAAGCGATTACAGCTGTGAGTCTTTCTGGGTAAGTCTTTAAGAGCTTTCCACACCTGGATTGTACAACATTTTCCTATTCTTTTCAAAATTCCTCTAAGCTCTGTCAAATTGGCTGTTTATCATTGCTAGACAACCATTTTCGGGTCTTGCTATAGATTTTCAAACAGATTTAAGTCAAAACTGTAACTCGGCCACGGACTTCTTGGTCAGAAACTAAAACCGTAAACGCCCGTGCTCAGGTCTATTCAACGCTGGTCTGACAAATCGGATTCCACACTTCAAGATTGCTTCGATCACGTGGACTGGGATATGTTCCGGATAGCCTCAGACAACAACATTGATGTATATGCTGATTCAGTGTGCGAGTTTATTAGCAAGTGAATGTTGTACCCACGGTGACTAAAACCTTCCCCAACCAGAAACTGTGGATTGATGGCAGCATTCGTGCAAAACTGAAAATGCGAACCACTGCTTTTAATCATGGCAAAGCGACCGAAAACATGACCGACTACAGTGTAGCTATTCCCTCCGTGAGGGAATCAAACAAGCTAAGCATCAATATAGATACAAAGTAAAGTCTCAATTCAACGGCTCAGACACGAGACGTATGTGGCAGGGTCTACAGACAATCACGGATTACAAAAGGAAAACCAGCCCCGCCCCGTCGCGGACACAGACGTCTTGCTCCCAGACAAATTAAATAACTTATTTGCTTTGCTTTGAGAACAATACAGTGCCACTGACACGGCCCACTACCAAAACCTGCAGGCTCTCACCGCGGCCAACGTGAGTAAAACATTTAAACGTGTTAACCCTCGCAAGGCTGCCTGCCCAGACGGCGTCCTCAGATCATGCGTAGACCAGCTGGCTGGTGTGTTTACCGAGATATTCAAGCAATCCCTATCCCAGTCTGCTGTTCCCACATGCTTCAAGAGGGCCACCATTGTTCCCTTTCCCAAGAAAGCTAAGGTAACTGAACTAAATGACAATCGCCCCGTAGCACTCACTTCCGTCATCATGACGTGCTTTGAGAGACTAGTCAAAGATCATATCAACTCCACCCTACCTGACACCCTAGACCCACTCCAATTTGCATACCTCCCCAATAGGTCCACAGACCATGCAATCGCTATCACACTGTCCTAACCCATCTGGACAAGAGGAATATCTATGTAAGAATTCTGTTCATCGATTAAAGCTCAGCATTTAATACCATAGTACCCTTCAAACTCGTCGTTAAGCTCGAGACCCCGCCCTGGTCCTGGACTTTGACGGGCTGCCCCCAGGTGGTGAGGGTAGGAAACATCTCCACCGCGCTGATCTTCAACATTGGGGCCCCACAAGGGTGCGTTCTCAGCCCTGTTCACTGCGTGGCCATGCATGCCTCCAATTCAATCATCAAGTTTGCAGACGACACTACAGTGGTAGGCTTGATTACCAACAACGACGAGACAGCCTACAGGGAGGAGGTGAGGGCCTTCGGAGTGTGGTGTCAAGAAAATAACCTCACACTCAATGTCAACAAAACAAAGGAGATGATTGTGGACTTCAGGAAACAGCAGAGGGAGCAGCCCCCTATCCACATCGACGGGACAGTAGTGGATAAGGTGGAAAGTTTTAAGTTCCTCGACGTACACATCACGGACAAACTGAAATGGTCCACCCACACAGACAGCATGATGAAGAAGGCGCAGCAGCTCCTCTTCAACCTCAGGAGCCTGAAGAAATGCGGCTTATCACCGAAAACTCTCAAACTTTTACAGATGCACAATCGAGAGCATCCTGTCGGGGTGAATCACGCCTGGTACGGCAACTGCTCCACCCACAACCGTAAGGCTCTCCAGAGGGTAGTGAGGTCTGCACAACGCATCACGGGAGCGAACTACCTGCCCTCCAGGACACCTACACCACCCGATGTCACAGGAAGGCCAAAAAGATTATCAAGGACAACAACCACCCGAGCCACCGCCTGTTCACCCCACTATCATCCAGAAGGCGAGGTCAGTACAGGTGCATCAAAGCGGGGACAGAAAGACTGAAAAACAGCTTCTATCTCAAGGCCATCAGGCCATCAGACTGTTAAACAGCCACCACTAACATTGAGTGGCTACTGCCAACATACTGACTTAACTCTCGCCACTTTAATAAAAAAAAAAATGGGACTAGTCACTTTAATCAATGCCACTTTATATCATGTTTACTTACCCTACATTACTCATCTCATATGTATATACTCTATTCTATACCATCTACTCTTCTTGCATATGCGGCACGACCATCACTCATCCATATATTTATATGTACATATTCTTATTAATTCCTTTACACTTGTGTGTATTAGGTAGTGTTAGGTAGTTGTTGTGAAATTGTTAGATATTACTGCATTGTTGGAACTAGAAGCACAAGCATTTCGCTACACTCGCATTAACATCTGCTAACCATGTGTATTTGACCAATAACATTTGATTTGATTTGACGTTATTTGAAGCAACTCCAGTGTTGTTTTTTAGGTTATTGTTCTGCTAAAACGCGAATTAATCTCCCAGTGTTTGGTGGGAAGCAGACTGAACCAGGTTTTCTAGGATTTTGCCTGTGCTTAGCTCCATTCCTTTTCTTTTTTATCCTGAAAACCTCTCCATTCCTTAACGATTACAAGCAGACCCATAACATGATGCAGCCACCACTATGCTTTAAAATATATAAATACTCAGTAATGTGTTGTATTGAATTTGCCCCAAACATAACACACGTTTAAGGTAACGCGCCGGCCACATCACAACTACTAAATCCTCTGCTGTGTTCATCACAGTCTCCAGATCTTATCCTCTGCTTTTTGCTTAATATGAGTGGGTCTGGAAATAGCCCCAGAGTAGTGCTGTGTGCCCAGATACAGAGCAGCAGTCTGGGTCACGGCGTGTTACGGCAGATGGGTGGCTGGATGGGTCCGAGTCCCAAATGGCATCATATTCCCTACTCAGTGCACTTTTGACCAGGGTCCATAGGGCTCTGGTCAAAAGTAGTGCACTATATAGGGAATAGGGTGCCATTTGGGATATAGTGTGGGTGTATTTAGGTTACTGGGATCTGAGAATACTGAGCCATTTATGGGATTTATATGATTGTTCCTGATGATTCATGTAGTTGAATTGATCCTCTGTCCCTCTGTACTGTAGTTAAAGCCAGTGGGATAAGCTGAGACTGAGTTCAGCCAGATGTCTGTCTGTACCAACTACCAAGACTAATGTGAGAAATGTGATGAGTGTTATGTATACTGAATGAAAATATAAACGCAACATGTAAAATGTTGAACCCATGTTTCATGAGTTGAAATAAAAGATCCCATAAGTTTTCCATACACACAAAATGCTTATTTATCTCAAATTTCGTTTACAAATTTGTTTACGTCCCTGTTAGTGAGCATTTCTCCTTTGCCAAGATAATCCATCCACCTGACACGTGTGGCATATCAAGAAGCTGATTAATCAGCATGATCATAACAAAGGTGCACCTTGTGCTGGGGACAATAAAAGGCCACTCTAAAATGTGCAGTTTTGTGACCCAACATAACAAAACCTCACGGAAGGCTGGTTGCAACAGAAACCAGCTGGAAATTAAAGTCCACAGCCTCTGATCTGTAAGGAATCCATAGGCATAAGAGAACAGAGGCCACAAAGCTACAGATTTCAAAGTATCAGAAATGGGAAATGCATCCCTCCCTCCTATTTTTTGATACATGAATTAATTTCTATATCTAATCCTAACCCAGAGCGGCTATCCCCTTCACCACACTAGAGTTCAGTTTAGTGCCTCTGGCTGTGGGTGCCTCTGGATAACGATATATGCCCTCTGAGCTTTAGGGAGATCCCCTGCGCTGTAGTCTGTTGATCTGCACACGACCTCACTGGTCCTCCCTCTCACTAAGAAATCAACAAAAACAACAACACTTTACTGTTTTGTTTGAAGGTGCAGCTCAATAGTTTTCACCCGCTTCCTCTCCATCATCTGCACTGAACTGAAAATAAAGAATAGGTGAAAACAATATGGTGGGGATACCTGAAGTTACAGGTATTTGATTTCACTCGATTGCAGTTTTCACAGATAAGGGAAAGGAGACCAAGAAAGACACTTCAGACTATTGAGATGCACCCCATGAGTCACACGTTATTTATGTTAGTCAGAGGACTGAGGCAGATCTCTCAATACACCAGAAAATGTAACCATCTGTCTACAACACATCAATATTAGCGTGTTGTCTAGTAATGATTACTGGAGAGAACAGAGAATGTGGCTGGATGAGGGATGACCAGTCTTTAACAGTGTAGTGAAGAATGAGTTTCATCCACTTTTATTGGCCAGCATGAGCATGGAACCAAATTAACTATGTGTGGTATCCCAGTAGGCCTACCCCGGGGGATGTTTATAGGGTGGAGGTTCCTGTTGAGACGTTGGCTCCCTCTGCTGGGAATACGTGAGCTGGGCACCCCGACCAGCTCCAGGTGGAGGTAATTAGAGGAAAGTGCCAACCAGCCGTGGAGGCCAAATAAAAGGAGCACTGTGGCACACCGCGATGGAGAACGGGGAGAGACCGACACAGAGCAAAAGCAGAGAAGAAGGACAGAGTAAAACCTACGTGATTGTCTTTATGTTTATTTTCTGTCCTAGTAAAGTTGTTTTTGTGGACTAAACCCTCCTTGTCTCTGTGTTGATCTCTGCATGCTCAACCCCACAGTTTACCACATATGCTTTGAAATAACACACACATACAATTATTTTTGTCATTTTTCTCTGTAAACCTCAATCTGGCAAAGCTACATACACAAGCAAAGTATTTCTAACAAAGACCCGAAAGTTACAAATCAAATTCAAATGACTTGTTATTCATCACGTAAGGATAGAGAAACAGTAGCATCAGCTTATGTAATTAATCAAAGTTTGTCCAAAAAGGATCAACGCAGATAGTCTGGGTAGCTATTTGGTTAACTATTTAGCAGTATTCAGGTTCAGGTTGTTGTTGGTTCCAGACATGGTACTGCTAGCCGTGCGGTAGCAGAGAGAACAGTCTGACTTGGGTGGCTGGAGACTTTTTAGGACCTTCCTCTGACACTGCCTGGTATAGAGGTCATGGATGGCACGGAGCTCTATCCTCTGTAGCGCCTTGCGGTTTAATGCAAAGCCCTTCAATATCAAGCAGTTATACAGCCAGTAAAGATGTTCTCAATTGTGCAGCTGTATAACTTTGAGGCTCTGAGGACCCATGGCAAATCTTTTCAGCCTCCTGAGGGGGAAGAGGTGTTGTGCCCTTTTCACAACTGTAGATGTGTGTGGACCATGACAGTTCCTTAGTGATGTGGACACCGAGGAACTTGAAGCTCTCGACCTGCTCTACAAGAGCCCTGTTGATGTGGAAGGTGGCGAGCTCGGCCCTCCATTTCTTGTAGTCCACAACCAGCTCCTTTGTCTTGTTGACATTGAGGAAGAGGTTGTTGCCCTGGCACCGCACTGCCAGGTCTCTGATCTCCTCCCTGTTGGCTGTCTCATTGGCATCGGTGATCAGGCATACCACCGTTGTGTCATCAGCAAACGTAATGATGATATTAGAGTTGTGCACTACCACACAGTCATGGGTGAACAGGGAGTACAAGATGGGACTAAGCCTGCACCCGATGGGCCCCTGTGTTGATGGTCAGTGTGGCGGATGTGTTGTTGCCTACCCTTACCCTCTGGTCCAGGATCCAGTTGCAGATGGAGGTGTTCAGTCCCAGGGTCCTTATCTTAGAGATGAGCATGGAGGGCACTATGGTGTTGAACTCTGAGCTATTCAATGAACAGCATTCTGACATAGGTGGTCCTCTTGTCCAGGTGGGAGAAGGCAGTGTGGCCTGCAGTAGAGATTGCTGTCATGCAGAGCAGTGGAATGACTCTTCGGCTGTGAAAAGCTGCCTTGTCTCATTAAGGCTCTCTGCTCCCTCTGAAAGCTGTTGACACTCACCTGCACATCTTTGGAGTTCCATTCATGAAGTGTTTAGTGTCTTTGGCTATCCCGGATTAACTGATAGGATTTTATGGAATAGCATGTCATTTCTCTGTAATTAATACTAACTGATTGAGCTAATCATGTAAATGTAATTAACTAGAAAGTCGGGTCACCACGAAATAATATTTATAGAGCAGTTATCTTCCGAATGAACTAGTAATATTTTCCATCAACAGCAGTCAATATTAATCATCACCTTATTTCAGTCTCATCTGAAAGTTGTAAATTCTTGGTTATCTTCACGAACTCTGGCTAACAAATTGAATCAGCAATACAAAAATTGGGTTTAATTATTTATTTACTAAATACCTAACTAATCACACAGAATTACATATACACAGAATGAATCATACCTTGATTACAAATGATATCATAAAGGAAAACGTCCCTAGCGGACAGAATAGATATGACAGCTGGTTACACAAAGTAAAGGGGAGTTGGGTTTGAGTGAAAGAGCGGGAAGACTGAAGAACAAAGGGAGAAGCGATGTCTCGATCGGGCCGTAGGCAGCTACTCTGTCATAAATACAGAATCTTATCCATTCTAAATTACCGCCCATTTGGAAAAGGAAAATGCAATAAATATTTACTCTGAGCTGTGCTTCGGTAGGTTGGTGGTAGATGGAAGGCCGTGTTGCCCAACAGAGTCCTTCATCCTTTGAAGAATGTCTCTGCTGGTAAATTGGATGAGTTGTAGTAATTTCTTTGTGTGGCAGACGGGATACTCTGTCTGTTCTTTCCTAGCCCACATTTGCAGCTGCTGTTGCTAACTCAACGGCTAGGACGTATCACTTCTGTAGTGAATAAGAGTTCAAAGTTCATACCATTTGCAACCAAAGCTCACGCTGAGGTTGGCTTCGTTCTGTAGTTATTATCTGAACCATTCTGACATGTCTCAGATGACAACCGAACTGACATCATATTCATTAAGTACCACTGCATGTGTTCAACTGGTCGGATTCCCAGAATATGGTTCATTTCCGAAAGGATTTAAGTGTCACATCAGTAGGGTAGAGAGAGGAAAAAGGGGGAGAGGTATTTATGACTGTCATAAACCTACCCCCAGCGTCATGACAAGTGCTTTGCAGTTTAACCTGTAGGAGAGCTCAGAATCAGGGAAATTTTTCACAAACATGCGAACCACTTGTTGAATTTTATTTTCCATCCTCCCACCCTGTCTACGTAAACCCTTATCGGCTTGATCTGATGCTTTGTTGAGCCTGATCCAGTAGTTGATTAGGTTCTTCTTTAGCTTGGGTCTGGGACTGTAGAAGTCTTCAAGCGGCAGACAGGATGACATGTCACTGAAGTACTGCAGGAGAATGTGATAGTATGACACCCACTGACTTGTCACTCCGCAAGCCAATCTTCATGACATCCCTTGCTTTTCCCATCAACCTGTTCATGATCTCTTCCGCCTAATCAGTCACATCACATCTTTGTTTGTCCAGATAAGCTTGTGATGTCGACCTACTCTTGAACTGTGGATCTGTCAGAGCTGTCACCTCTGAACGCTTTGGGTTCTCTCTCGGACTTGACATGGACCGTCACCTCTGAACGCTTTGGGTTCTCTCTCGGACTTGACATGGACAGTCACCTCTGAACGCTTTGGGTTCTCTCTCGGACTTGACATGGACTGTCACCTCTGGAACTTCCGGTCTCACTGAATCAGTGGCTGACTCTTGGCGGTGTACTGTGGTGCTCGCCACTCACATCAATGGCTCCAGCTGATATTAGTTACTATGGAGCAGTGGTGGAAAAACTACCCAATCGTCATACTTAAGTAAAGATACCTTAATAGAAAATGACTGAAGAAGTAAGTCACCCAGTAAAATACTACTTGAGTGAAAGTCTAAGTATTTGGTTTAAAATATACTTAAGTATCAAAAGTAAATGGAATAGCTAAAATATATGTATGTATCAAACGTAAAAGTATAAATAATTTATAATTCCTTATAATAAGCAAACGACACCATTTTCTTGTTTAAAAAAATGACAGATCGCCAGGGGCACACTCCAACACTATTTACAAACAATGCATTTGTGTTTAGTGAGTCCACCAGACCATAGGCAGTAGGGATAACCATGTGTTCTGTTGATAAGTGTGTGAATTTCACAATTTTCCTGTCCTGCTAATGATTCAAAATGTAACGAGTACTTTAGGTTGTCAGGGAAAATGTTAAAAGTACAATATTTTCTTTAGGAATGTAGTGAAATAAAAGTAAAAGTTGTCAAAAATATAAATAGTAAAGTACAGATACCCCACAAAACAACTTAAGTAGAACTTTAAAGTATGTTTACTTACAGTGGGAAGACAAAGTATGTGAACCCTTTAGAATGACCAGGATTTCTGCATAAATTGGTCAGAAAATTGTATCTGATCTTCATCGAAGTCACAACACTAGACAAACAGTCTGCTTAAACTAATAACACAAACAATGATCATGTTTCATGTCTTTATTGAACACAATGTGTAAACGTTCACAGTGCAGGTTGGGAAAAGTATGTGAACCCTTGGATTTAATAACAAGTTGACCCTCCTTTGGCAGCAATAACCTCAACCAATATAGAATATTTTGCCAGTTGCGCTGTGGAACATCCAGGTGATCTTTTGCGAACTTCAGATGTGCAGCAATGTTTTTGTTGGACAGCAGTGGCTTCTTCCATGCTGTCCTCCCATGAACACCATTCTTGTTTAGTATTTTACGAATTGTAGACTCGTCAACAGAGATGTTAGCATCTTACAGAGATTTCTATAAGTCTTTAGCTGAGGAAAAAGGAAACCGCACACTGCTCTTGATAGTATCACTGCTCTTGATAGTATCACCTGATAGTATCACCGATCTTTAATAAGCTTACGTATCAGCCACACGGCCTTCGTCAGAGCTTTTGGGATTTTTACAAATTTGCACCCTTATGTAGACCTGGCCCCACCCACATCCGTTCTACACATCGAAGGGGGTTGGAGGCAAAATAGAGAGACCATTTTTCCTTCATCTTGTTCAATTGTTGCCATGCACCTGCAAATAAGATTGATCAGATGTGCGAGTGCCTTTTGAATTTTGTATAACTATTTTTCAATCCGCACTCTGGAATCTTGTAAGTATACACAAAAGTAAAAGAGGTACCAAGTATACAATGGATCCACTACGAGAGATAAACTCACTTACCACGCATTGTGCGAGTACCCTTTCATTCACACAAGAAGACGCCAATAAGATTAGTTTTCCTACCTCCAACATAGACAACCCAGTTCCACGCCCGACTGTCGAACTCAAAATCCAACTACAGAGACTCCGAGAGAAAGAAACACGTTTGTTCCTGCATGGCACCACTCTTAGCGAGTATTGGCGCAACAGGCGCATTCCAAGAGGACTGAGAATACAGAAGGAGCCTACAATAGGGAAAAACGACAAAACTTTTGTTCAGCAATGGGGTGAAATACTCAACAAATGCTCATTAGATTTAATGCTATTAATCGTTGAACATGTGTCGAAGGAAGTGAAAGAAGTTGAAGTTAAGATTAGCGAACATGAGGCTATAATGGAGGTTCTAGGCCCTAATTTTACAGCCATAGACGACACGATCAAGCAGTCCATTGGGAAACACAGAGACTCTCTACAAGCAACAAAGATCAAGAAATACCAGCGAGACAGAGGACTACCAGCTCAACCAGGTGTACGCATGGGAAGGCCCAAGGACAGGAGCACGGAGAGGCTGACGAAGGGGACGCACTGCTGATCGGAGGATACAGATATGCAGCACAGAGGCATCCACCCAGAGCCAATTCCCTACAGAGTGACTCCAGCTACCATCGCACACAGTCCGCTTTTTTTAGCCCGGAAGCAACAGAGAGCTCCAGGAAAGAAAATAAATGATACAGGAGAGGCAAGCGGTTGAAGAGGAGACCAGGAACACAGGTCGAAGAGGAGACCAGGAACACAGGCCGTGGACACAGAGCTACAACGGGACATGGTAATTAACCTCTCCAAAAAAGACCTTACTGACGCTCAAGTCTCAGTCTTATCTAAGGGCCTTTCTTTTGTACCTACATGTACAGATAAACCATTCGATACGAAAGTAGATCTGTTTAAATTATTTCGCAAGATTAAACTTAAGCATGTACTTTTGCAAAACACTGATTCGGGCCTAGTAACACAAAGAACTGGTACCCATTTTAAGCCCAAAAGCAAATTATATCCCATGGTTAACAACTCCTCGATTAATACCTATTGTGGGTTAGTCGAACAAGAAGCCATATCAGTATATACGAGACAAACAAAACACATTCAGAAGAATCTCCCTAGAACAGATGAACTGGCACTCAATGAATTAATGAAAGATTCATCTTTGGTTATAAAACCTGTAGACAAGGGGGGTGCTGTGGTTGTTTAGACTATGAAAAATATAAAGAAGAAATTCAGAGACAACTCTGATCCCACACAGATTTTCCAAAGGGAAATATGCTCTAATCTGGAGCCCTATTAAACAACCTTCTCAAAACCTGAATATGAATATATTTGCTGCAAATGTGCCATACGTCCATGCTTATACATTTTACCGAAATTACACAAACCTAAAACACAACAAGGCAACTATCCAGGCAGACCAGTGGTTGCAGGAATAGGCTCAATGCTAGAGCCATTGTCGAACTTTGTAGATTATTTTATTAAATCTCATGTGCAATCAATGCCATCATATGTAAAATACTCTATAGACTTCAGAAACAAGATATCACCAATAACGGGTTTAAAAGAAGACTGTATTTTGGTCACATTAGATGTCGAGAGTCAATATACCAGCATTCCCCATGTGGGGGGAGGGGGCTGGCAGCACTAGCACACTATTTGAGAGACAGAGATACTAACGAATAGCCACCAACAAACTTTATTCTAGAGCTGAATATGTTTTGACGTACAGCTATTTCAGGTTTGATGATGAATACCACCTACAAACGAATGGAACGTCGAAGGGATTCACATTTGCTCCGAGACATGCTAACCTTTTTGTGGGTCTTTTGAAGAACGTTTTGTTAATAATGAAAACACAAATCAATTTTTGAATAAAGTCCTGAAGTGGTATCAATATATTGACAGCATGTTTTTGCATATGAGGAGGAACGGAAAAAGAGCTGTCAAACTTTATGGCATTACTCAATGATATTGACCCCAATCTCAAATTCACTATTGAATGTGACACTAAACGTGTTCATTACCTCGATATGTGGATTGAGAAATGAAATGGAACCCTGTTTACCACCCTGTATAGAACAGAAACGGACAGAAATAATATATTACAGGGGAACAGTTTCCAACCTGAGCCATTAAAAAGAGGACTTCCAAGAAGCCAGTTTTTCAGACTGTGCAGTAAATGCCTCCACAGAGGATTATCTAGAAAAAGCAGCGGAGATGCGTGATAGGTTTCTAAGAAGAGGCTACTCTCCACAATGTGTGGATGAAGCTCTTCATTTGGCATTGGGGAAAACACGAGATGAACTGCTACAAAAAGACCCACTAGAGCTAAATAACATTCTGGAATGTTCACCAACACATACACTTTGAACTCGTAAAAAATGGTTGATGCTGTCAAGAAATGTTTTATCATCGGACCCAGCTTTTCCAGCTGAATTTAAGAATCCACCACTTATTGTATATTGGAGAGGTCGCAATTTACGAGATAAGTTGGTCCATGTCAAATTCCAGCCACAAAAGAAAATCAACCAGGCTCTTTACCGCCCTCTTCCGAATGGTTGCTGTAAATGCAGAGGTTGCGCACAGTGCAACAATATGTTGAAGTGTGAATATTTCTACCACCACCATATAGAACTGAAGGAGAACTGTCAGATTTTATGGCACTACTCAATGACATTGACCCTAATCTCAAATTCACTGTTGAATTTGACACTCAACGTGTTCATTATCTCGATATGTGGATTGAGAAATCAAATGGAACCCTGTTTACAACTCTGTATAGAAAAGAAACGAAAATACTCAGGGTGACAGCTTCCACCCTGAGCCATTAAAAAGAGGACTTCCAAGAAGCCAGTTTTTCAGACTGTGCAGTAAATGCCTCCACAGAGGATTATCTAGAAAAAGCAGCGGAGATGCGCATGAGGTTTCTAAAAAGAGGCTACTCGTCACAATGTGTGGATGAGGCTCTTAATTTGGCATTGGGGAAAACACGAGATGAACTGCTACAAAAAAGACTCGCTAAAGCCAAAGAACACTCCGTAATGTTCAAAAGTACATATACTTTGAATTCGCGAAAAGTGTGAGGTGTGGTCAAGACACACTGGCATATTTTATCATCGGACCTAGTTTTTGCCGGCTGAATTTAAATAATCCACCACGTATTTTGTATAGGAGAGGTCGCAATTTACGCGATAAATTGGTTCATGCCAACTGTCAGCCACCAAAAGAAAATTAGCCAAGCTTTTTTACGCCCTCTACCAAATGGTAGCTATGCAGAGGATGCGCACAGTGCAACAATATGATGAAGTGTGAATATTTCTGCCACCCACACACAGGAAAACGGGGGGGGGGGGGGGGGGGGTAATTTGTGGGGGTGTTTCAATTCCATCGGGGTGGAAATGGGGGAAGGTATCATGAGGGAATATGATGGAGGAAATATTATTATGATGGGTGATTCATCAATAAACACAGATGTTAATAATCTGAATAAAAATAAAACTCCTGGGAAGGAGGGGTCTAAACTGGCAACCCAGAGTAACCATACCTACAATCTAAGTCCATCATGACAAAAAATGTAACTCTTGACAGACACTGATAGCTTTTGAGTATAGAGATAATGTCCGGTTTCAAAAGGAAATGCCTTACTGATGAGTAGGTACAATAGATATTTTGTCATTCTGAAGAACCTGTGTATGAGAGTGACAATGGTGCCAATCTTGTAGGCTGTAAGGGAGAAGAGGTTGAAGTTGAGGAGGTCACGCCCTGCTGCTGGAGATCCTGTCACTTCAAACAATCAGAGATAGACTTCAATGACACCCTGTCTGGCATACAAAGCACCCTGCCTACCTCCTCAGAGGCAGAGTGTTTTAAACTGTTCCTTGAGGAATTGGTGGAGAGTGTGGTGCAGGAAACCAACAGGTATGCCCATAATCATATTACAGAAAACCCCAAGGCTCTTTTCAAATGTATCAACATTCATAATGTCTTTAGCCTACTAAATGTGCATAATTTGTTTGCAAGTATTCTCATGAACTGAAAGAAAAGACTGTCGCTGGCATAAAAAGAGCCTCACATGGCTTGGAAAGGGAGGCTTACATTCTGCCAATTTACATCCCATCAAAGCGTCACAGATTTGGAGTAAAGTTCTCTGTTTACGTGGCTATCTGACAGGATATGTACAGGACTTGATCATCTACACCGATGCCACCACAAGTATAAGGCATTTTGAGGGTCTTGGCATATCTGGGTCAGTGGTGATCACCGTACTGCAGCCTTATTAATAAAAAAAATAAATAAAAATATATATATTTAACTAGGCAAGTCAGTTAAGAACAAATGTTTATTTACAATGACAGCCTAGAAACGGCCTTGTTCGGGAGAAGAACGACAGATTTTTACCTTGTCAGCTTGGGGATTCAATCTTGCAACCTTTCGGACCCTAGTCACTATGGTATCTGGTCAATATAACGGATCATCTGTGAAATAGTCAAAACCGAATTGCACGACGGGAGAATAACGTCACGTTCGTCTGTAGCTGTACCCCAACTAGCCACAACCACCTGACGATGTTGCTACTTAAAAATTCCACTCGGACGCATGCTGCTGTTAGCCAGCAGGCGGTTTTAAGAAATAACGCTGAACAGATCTGTGAAGTCATCTTTTTGTGTCTTGATTTTCTTTAAACACAATGCAGGCCAAGGGATTTGCTGTAGTCCACCACCAGTAAAGGTAACGTTACGTTATTTTAGGTAGGTAGCCTAGTAGCAAACTTAACGCTAGCTAGCTATGTTATGGACAACTAGCTAGCTTGCTAACGATTGTTTAGCAGTTGCTAACCGCATTGACCTAGTTAGCAAAACACACTAAAAAGTTACATCTAAATAGCTAACGTTAGATACATCGCCAAATACGATTTAGGCGTTTGTTGTCATTTAGCTAGCTATCTAGCTAGCTCGTTAGCTAGCTATGAAGTTGGCTGGCTAGCTTGGTCAGATCAGTTGAATGGTAATTTTTATAGCCCATGTATGTATTGGAAAGACACGGGTAGTCGCAAATTGGTGAATTATATTTTTTTTTAGCAACGAGTCTGATTCCCGGGTGGGTTTGAAATAGAACTTACAGTATTTATCAATGTTAAATAAATGACTAATTGCTGCTGGTGACTGGTTGTACCGTAAAGTGACGTTGACTTTCCTTTTTTTAAATAAGTTGTTCTGTCAGATATCTAACAATCGACTGTTTTCAGTTTAGAGATTGTCATCAGGGCTTTTTGATGAGTTTGTTTTTGTAGTTTATTGGTGCAAAATGGATGTTAAGATAGAGGACGATGAAGCAGAGAGATCCCAAGTAACCATTTGGTCTGATTCAATTAATGCCTGTATAGATTACCCACATTCTCCAGTGTCAGGAAACACAGAAACAAGTTATCTGGAAACCAAAACCGATTCAACATATGAACATGACTATACAGTGATCCAAACTACCAACAATTTATCAGACAGTTATTTTATTTCTGAGATTGATGTAAAACTTGAGGAGAATGACATGGGAATATCCCCAACTGTCCCATGGTCTTCATGTTCCTATGTGGGTTTACCAAAAGAGCATTCACATGTACCTTCCATCAGTTCCCAAACAACAAGTCAAGGGCAGATTTTACGTATTTTCCCTGAAAAGACAGGCCCAAGTCATGGGGAGAATAATGCTGTCAAAGTGGTTTATTTCTGTAATGCCCAAGATCCCGTTAGCACATCTGAAGGGCATTTTCTCAAAGAGGAGTCATGGCATGGATCACCGTCCAGTGATATTCCCATAGCAAATGCATTCACCCTCTCTGGTTCATTTGAAGCTCAAATCAACCCATCTTCACAGGTGTTTAGCGTAAACCAAACCCAGACCAATAATGAATTGCCATTGCCTGCTGACAATGTTCATCTAGCAAGATATAGTACTGACACTCCTTCTGTGCTAACCTCACCTGCTACAGAAAGCGGCTGCAATTTAGCTGTATCTACTAGACCGAGGCCTATCCTTTCCGATTGTGAGCCATTCAACTTTCCTTCTGATGAAGACGAAGACTACAATGGCGATGAAAGACGAAGACTGCAATGCCAAAAAACGATAGATGAATATATACGGCAGTGTCGTGTCAGTTACGCAAGAAAAACCCCAAGACAGTTTGGAAAGTTTTGGAAAGCTCCATACCCGAAGTGCAAAGAACTGGGTGTAGATTTCAATGTTGGATCTGGAGCGAAACAGAAACTTGATCGTCATTTACTGACAAATGGTGTGATGGTTGAGGTGTCTCAATATGCTAGAGAGATTAATAGAGCTCACCAGCATGTTATCTATGATATTCTAGAATACAACTTTGATCTTGGTGTTGGTAATGTACGATATGAATTTTCCTCCCGGACTTTGTTAAAACTAAAAGAAATTAAAAAGAATACCAGGAGGACACAACCTGAGTGGTTAGCAGAAGTGTTTGAACTTCCTGATCCAAAGATACTCAAAGCAAGCAACTCCTCTCTTAAACGGGCAAGATCCAATTTGCATAGCAGCGTCTCAGAAAATCGAACACCCTTTGACGTCTGTATAAAGGAGGAGTCTGTTGTGGACTTGATATCTCCTCCGCATGTGAAGACTGAAAGCCTCTTTACTGAGACAGTTTTAACACGGTGTGCGGATGAGACTGCACTCCTTGGCCCTGAAAAGGGACCTAATGAAATATGCACAAAGGATGAGGCTGATCTGGATGTGATCTATCCTCAACATGTCCAGACAGAAACCACACTAGAAGAAGCATTGGAGTACCTCTACCCTCTCTGTAAGGAAAAAGGACTTGACCTGGATGTGAAATCTAAATTTGTGAAAAAGGATAAACTTGACTTGCATCTATTGACCAGAGATGTCATGTTAGAATTGGGTGATTTTGCCTCAGATGTGTGTGGAACTTACAGGCAGGTTGTCTGTGATGTTCTAGAACAAAATTTTGATCTGGATTTACAAAGTGGGAAAACTGAGCTCGCTCAAGATATTATGTATAAGCTACACTCTTTGTTGAAAATGACAGATATACAAAAGCGAAGGAGATGTGGATATGACAAGGATACTTTCATGAAAAAACGACCCAAACATAAGAATCCCGCAGTGATTTTCCGTAGACTGAATTTCACTACAGCATCACTTGTGCCGAAATACCGAAGACTGAAAGAAATAACAAAAAGGAGGAGGTTGGATTTAATGAGAAAAAAGAGAGAAATGGACATGTTAATAGCCAGGGTGTCGAAGGGAGGCAATTTGCTGGAAGTCAGACAAGTAGAACCTCATTGGGTCAAGCTAGAGAGCATCTCTGATAAGATTGACCTTGCACTTTGTGCTGATGAAACAAAGCAAAATGTTACCAACTTAGAACATTCAAATGTGACGTTTAACACTAAAGAACTGGTGAAAGACTGCTACCCACTCTGTCATGAAATAGGTCTGGGCCTTGATGTTGCATCCAAAACTGCATTCACTCACTGTGGTTCATTTGAAGCTCAAATCAACCCAACTTCACAGGTGTTTAGAGTAAACCAAACCCAGACTAATAATGAATTGCCATTGCCTGCTGACAATGTTCATCTAGCAAGATATAGTACTGACACTCCTTCTGTGCTAACCTCACCTGCTACAGAAAGCGGATGTAATTTACCTGTATCTACTAGACCGAGGCCTATTCTTTCCGATTATTGTGAGCCATTCAACTTTCCTTCTGATGAAGACGAAGACTACAATGGCGATGAAAGACTAAGACTGCAATGCCAAAAAACGATAGAGGATGCGTATATAAGGCAGTGTCGTGACCATTACTCAAGAAAAACCCCAAGACAGTTTGGAAGGTTTTGGAAAGCTCCATACCCGAAGTGCAAAGAACTGGGTGTAGATTTCAATGTTGGATCTGGAGCGAAACAGAAACTTGATCGTCATTTACTGACAAATGGTGTAATGGTTGAGGTGTCTCAATATGCTAAAGAGATTAATAGAGCTCACCAGCATGTTATCTCTGATATTCTAGAATACAACTTTGATCTTGGTATTGGTGATGAAGTACGATATGATTTTTCCGCCCGGACTTTGTTAAAACTAAAAGACATGAAAAAAAATCACAGGAGGACACAACCTGAGTGGTTAGCAGAAGTGTTTGAACTTCCTGATCCAAAGACAATCAAAGCAAGAGACTCCTCTCTTAAATGGGCAAGGTCCAATTTGCATAGCAGCGTCTCAGAAAATCGAACACCCTTTGACGTCTGTATAAAGGAGGAGTCTGTTGTGGACTTGATATCTCCTCTGCATGTGAAGACTGAAAGCCTCTTTACTGATACAGTTTTAACACTGTGTGCGGATGAGACTGCACTCCTTGGCCCTGAAAAGGGACCTAATGAAATATGCACAAAGGATGAGGCTGATCTGGATGTGATCTATCCTCAACATGTCCAGACAGAAACCACACTAGAAGAAGCATTGGAGTACCTCTACCCTCTCTGTAAGGAAAAAGGACTTGACCTGGATGTGAAATCTAAATTTGTGAAAAAGGATAAACTTGACTTGCATCTATTGACCAGAGATGTCATGTTAGAATTGGGTGATTTTGCCTCAGATGTGTGTGGAACTTACAGGCAGGTTGTCTGTCATGTTCTAGAACAAAATTTTGATCTGGATTTACAAAGTGGGAAAACTGAGCTGGCTCATGAGATTATGGATGTGTTAGGATCAGTTTTGAGGAGAAGGACACAGTTACAAGGTCAAAGGAGATGTGAATTTTACAAGGATACTTTCATGAAAAAACGTCGCAAACAAAGGAATTCTGCAGAGATTTCCAATAACCAGAAGGCCACTACAGCAACACTTGAGCCGAAATACCAAAGGCTGAAAGAAGTAACAAAAAGGAGGAGGTTGGCTTTAATGAAGAAAAAAAAAGAAATGGACATGTTAATAGCCAGGGCGTCGAAGGGAGGCAATTTGCTGGAAGTCAAGCTAGAGAGCATCTCTGATTAAGATTGACCTTGCACTTTGTGCTGATGAAACGAAGCAAAATGTTACCAATTTAGACCAATCATATGTGACGTTTAACACACAAATGGGTGTAAGAGTGCTACCCGATCTCTCATGATGTAGGTCTGGACATTGATGTTGCATCCAAACCTGCACAAACGAAACTGGAATTGAATTTACTGACTAACAGTGTTGTTATCGGGGTTCATACATACTTGCGTAAGAATCGTTGAGGTAAGATTGGATTGGAAAAGATGGGTGGGTATTTTGTTTGCTCTCTGATATTCTAGAATACAATTTTGATCATAGTTTGCAAAATCAGAGACGTTATCAATTTCTATTATGGATTTCGAGTAAAGTGACGGTTCGGAAACACAAACCTAAGCTCTTGGGAAAGGGTGAAATGTCGAAAGAAGTGTTCATAATACCAAGTGTGATTTCAAAGCCGTGCAACAAAAAACAAACCCAGTGCTTTCAGATCATTTTCCTAAAAGAATGTCAAAGAAATCTCAGGGGAGAAAAAAAATGGAACGAGATGCAAGACTGGTATGTCCTAATCATGGCCAACACAATCGCCACGAAGAGCATTTAATCAAAGATTGTTCATGGAATGGCTCAACGCCCATTGATATTCTGACAGGAAATGTATTCAGCCTCCCAGAATTGTCACTACGCATTGCAAAAATGGGTTGTTTTGAAAGTCAAGTCAACCCAACTTCAGATATTTAGCCAAACACCAACTGAACGACAACGGCAGGCCAACAATCTCCCAAAATATGGTACTGCCGTACCTTTCGTACCTTTTTCCTCATCTGCTGCAGCAATCGGCTGTAATGTAGAACTACCTACTACTCCTCCTCTTCCAGCCAATTGTAAATCATTTGAACTTTCCTTCTGAAGTCTACAATGTCAAAAATTCAGAGGATGAGTATGAACTCAGCAGAAAAAGAAACGTCCTCTCACTGTCGACTGCATTTATTTTCAGCAAACTTAACATGTGTAAATATTTGTATGAACATAAGATTCAACAACTGAGACATAAACTGAACAAGTTCCACAGACATCTGACTAACCGTGATGGAAGAATGTGTCCCTGAACAAGGGGGTCAAAAGTAAGTCAGTATCTGGTTTGGCCACCAGCTGCATTAAGTACTGCAGTAAATCTCCTCACCAGATTTGCCAGTTTTTGCTGTAAGATACCCCTCTCTTCCACCAAGGCACCTGCAAGTTTACAGACATTTCTGAGGGGATTGGCCCTAACCCTTATCCTCTGATCCTTCAGGTCCCAGACAATGGGAGATCCGGGCTCTTTGCTGGCCATGGCAAAACACTGACATTCATGTGTTGCAGGATATCACGCACAGAACAAGCAGTATGGCTGGTGGCATTGTCATGCTGGAGGGTCATGTCAGGATGAGCCCGCAGGAAGGGTACCACATGAGGGAGGAGGATGTCTTCCATGTAACGCACAACTTTGATATTGCCTGCAATGACAACAAACTCAGTCCGATGATGCTGTGACACACCGCCCCAGACCATGACGGACCCTCCACCTCCAAATCGATCCCGCACTAGGGAACAGGCCTCAGTGTAATGCTGATTCCTTCGACGATAAATGTGAATCTGGGGTTTGTGCCCAACATTGTTGCACAAACCCCAAACCCAACAACTGGGTTTGTGCCCAACATTGTTGCTGGTGATATCTGTTGAGGACCTGCCTTACAACAGGCCTACAAGCCCTCCTTCCAGTCTCTCTGTCTATTGCGGATAGTTTGAGCTCTGATGGAGGGATTGTGTGTTCCTGGTGTAACTCGGGCAGTTGTTGTTGCCATCCTGTACCTGTCCCGCAGGTGTAATGTTTGGATGTACCGATCCTGTGCAGGTCTTGTTACACGTGGTCTGCCACTGTGAGGACGATCAGCTATCAGTCCTGTCTCCCTGTAGCGCTGTCTTAGGCGTCTCACAGTACGGACATTACAATTTATTGCCCTGGCCACATCTCCAGTCCTCATGCCTTCTTGCAGAATGC
This sequence comes from Oncorhynchus gorbuscha, assembly GCF_021184085.1. NCBI lineage: Eukaryota > Metazoa > Chordata > Actinopteri > Salmoniformes > Salmonidae > Oncorhynchus > Oncorhynchus gorbuscha. The sequence continues at coordinate 4,106,551 of NC_060180.1, read as the reverse complement.
CTAAGGCACGTCCAGATGAGCAGGGATCATGGGCATTTTCTTTTGGTGATTTTCAGAGTCAGTAGAACGGTGTCTTTAGTGTCCTAAGTTTTTATAACTGTGACCTTAATTGCCTACAGTCTTTACGCTGTTAGTGTCTTAATTACCGTTCCACAGCTGCATGTTCGTTAATTGTTTATGGTTCATTGTGCAAGCATGGGTAACTGTGTTTAAACCCTTTACAATGAAGATCTGTGAAGTTATTTGGATTTTTACGATTTATCTTTGAAAGACAGGGTCCTGAAAAGGGGACATTTTCTTTTTTTTCTGAGTTTATTTGTCAGTGTCATCAGTTGCTCAACCTTTCCCAAAATGGGCTGGAAGATATTTGAAAGTGCCAAGAAATAGGCTTAGAATTAATTGAATGTCGGAACTGGAGCAAAATATAATCTTGATTTGCATTTTTACTGACTAATGCCGTAATGGTAGAGGTTTCGGATTTAAGTGGATTAGTAGAGCTTGCCAACATGTCTGAGATATTGTAGAGTACAACTTTGATCTTCTTTTGCAAAATGCATAACGATATTACTTTAAAAATGGACAGAAGCAAGATGCATTACAAGAGAAGAACCTGGGTGGTTAACATAATTGTTTGAACTTCCTGATCCAAAGACAATGAAAGCAGGACAATACTCTCTTACATGGGCAAAAAGCTATTTGTATACAGTGCCTTCGGAAAGTTTTCATACCCCTTGACTTTTTCCACATTTTGTTAAGTTACAGCCTTTTTGTCAAATTGATTAAATTAAACAATGTCCTTAGCAATCGGCGTTGAAAAGTGCTACCCACGCTGCAAGGAAATGGGCCTGGACCTCAACGTTGCATCCAAACCTGCAAAAAACAAAACGCTAATTTCAGTTACTGGTAATGGTGTAAATATTTAATAATAGAATGTAAAAAGGCTAAAGGATATGCATCTTTTCTCTGATAGTCCAGAATACATTTTTTATCTTAAAGTGGAACTGATAGCGTTTTAGCAATATGCAATCTTAGATCTGTTCATATACATCCCAGGAAGATTATATATATATATTTTTTAACGTTTTCTGACACGTGATCACTTTTAGATATGGTCATTTTTATAAATTCATTGAATGTTCGAGAATGAAGTATAGTAAGGCATTTGTGAAAATTCTATAAGAATATTGTCAGAGGACAGACTCAGTTTTTGAAATTATTTTTGACTGTTCAACTCAATCTGATCTTGGACAGTTTTTTTTTTAGTTTACCAGTGATTTTGTTTACATTACATTACATTTAAGTCATTTAGCAGACGCTCTTAATTTTGTGTGGCCTACCACTTCGGGGCTGAGCCGTTGTTGCTACAAGACGTTTCCACTTCAAAATACCACTTACAGTTGACCGGAGCAGAAATTTGACAAACTGATTTATTGGAAAGGTGTCATCCTATGACGGTGCCATGTTGAAAGTCACTGAGCTCTACAGTAAAGCCATTCTACTGCCAATGATTGTCTATGGAGATTTTCTACACCTGTTAGCAACGGGTGTGACTGAAATAGCCGAACCCACTTATTTGAAGGTGTCCAAACACTTTTGTGTTATCGGTTAAGTCTTTGAATAGTGGATTTAGCAGATTCCGTTGGCCTCCTGTTGGTTCACTTTTGTGTTATCGGTTAAGTCTTTGAATAGTGGATTTTGCAGATTCCCTTGGCCTCCTGTTGGTTCACTTTTGTGTTAACGGTTAAGTCTTTGAATAGTGGATTTTGCAGATAACCTTGGCCTCCTGTTGGTTCACTTTTGTGTTATCGGTTAAGTCTTTGAATAGTGGATTTTGCAGATTCCCTTGGCCTCCTGTTGGTTCACTTTTGTTCTTGCTGTGGTTTATTTCTAGCCTTTTTTCTTTCAACGACATGTTCATTGACGAGCCTAACTTTTCTACCTTTGAAAGCCTCTGTAGATTAACCTTCTGATCTTTCTTTTTTGATGTAAATAAGGCGAACAATGATATTTTTTCTAATTTAAGAGTTGGCCTAGGCATTGGTAAAAAACCTATGGATCATGTTTTTATTTTTGTAAGTTTGTTTTTCAGCCATTTTTGGAGTGACTTATCTGTGGGCTAGTTCTTTTTTTCTTTGAGGAGGAGAGATTAAGAAAACACTGCTTCAAGACTTGCTTTGCAGTTACCCATACTTTTCTCTTATAAGGTCAACTATGAAGTGAAAGTATTTTTAAGGACACTTTCATTGACATTCTTAGGTGTACCTCTGACACCTGTTGCATCACAAGGTATGCAAGTAAATGTGTGACAGATGCGCATTGCAGCTTTTTCTACTGCTTGCCATTCAAACTTTAAAACATGCAAACCGGTCTGGAATGGTGTGCTTGTATACAATGTTTTGATACCAGTTATTCTAGAGCCCGACGGATATGGGATTTTTGTATCCAATTTTAGAGGGGAAATATTCACAGGTAATTGATATTGGGCCTATATTTTTATGATTTTAGCTGGGATGAAACATTTAAATGTTTTCTGTATAGATTGTGATTAAAAAGATACTCAAAAAACATTTAATGTAAGCACCACAGAAAAATTAGGAGCACTAGAAAGATGCAGGAAAGAAAGTAAATAAAAAAATGTACTCTAGTGAAAGGAAGATATACCGCCCTGATTCCAGGAAACAACATGAGCCTCTGAAGACTGAGCGGCCCCATGCCAGACTGAGCCCCATGCCAGACTGAGCGGCCCCATGCCAGACTGAGCGGCCCCATGCCAGAATGAGCCTCTGAAGACTGAGCGGCCCCATGCCAGAATGAGCCTCTGAAGACTGAGCGGCCCCATGCCAGAATGAGCCTCTGAAGACTGAGCGGCCCCATGCCAGAATGAGCCTCTGAAGACTGCCCCATGCCAGACTGAGCCCCATGCCAGAATGAGCCTCTGAAGACTGAGCGGCCCCATGCCAGAATGAGCCTCTGAAGACTGAGAGGCCCCATGCCAGAATGAGCCTCTGAAGACTGAGCGGCCCCATGCCAGAATGAGCCTCTGAAGACTGAGCGGCCCCATGCCAGAATGAGCCTCTGAAGACTGAGCGGCCCCATGCCAGAATGAGCCTCTGAAGACTGAGAGGCCCCATGCCAGAATGAGCCTCTGAAGACTGAGCGGCCCCATGCCAGAATGAGCCTCTGAAGACTGAGAGGCCCCATGCCAGAATGAGGCATTCCATTTGTAGGGCTGTAGCCACTGGTAGTTGTCACTTGCAAGATACAACATTTTACGCTGGCACTGTGCTGCCTCTCGCCCCTAAGTGTTGCTTCAGTAAATGGTCCTTGCTATCCAGGATCCGTGAGACATCGCTACCGCGACAGCGTAGCCTAGTGGTTAGAGCGTTGGACTAGTAACCGGAAGGTTGCGAGTTCAAACCCCCGAGCTGACAATGTACAAATCTGTCGTTCTGCCCCTGAACAGGCAGTTAACCCACTGTTCCCAGGCCGTCATTGAAAATAAGAATTTGTTCTTAACTGACTTGCCTGGTTAACTAAAGGTAAAATAAAAAATAAAAACCGCATAGTTTTGAAACACCATGTAAACACAGAATGTAAAGCAAATTTTCTTTTTTTGTCTACCTGCCATTTTCTTTGTTGGACTTTTTGTCATCTTCTTTTTTAGACAAATGAGTGAATTGTCTTATTTATATTTTAATATTTTTTTCCATTTTTTTCCCCATTTTGACTCTTATCCAAGTGCTTACAGTTTTGTGGATGTTTTTGTGATATTCATTTTTCTGAGCAGATGTTAGTTTCCACCATTTTTGGAGGTTGATTTATTTAGTTTATTTTTGCTTTTTTATCTTGGGAGGATTAACACATTTTTTGAAGAAGTCTTCAGACTTCTCCCATTTGTGGACTGCCTCAAAGGAGTTTCTTTCTGGCATACTTTGGAGTGTCTTTGGAACAAAGGGTATGTAGCTTTTATGCTTCATTCCTGTTAACTGTTAATTAGCCTAACCAAGAATTTGCTATTTCAGGTTTCATCTTGTGCTATCATGTAGTGTTGTAAATATATATTGCTCTCCACTCTTGAATGTATTTTGTAATCACTTGGGCCCTCCCTTGAAGAGACCACTAACCCCTAGAATTAGAATGTATTTGACGTGTGGTAATAGCTCCAGCATGCCTTCTGATGGACTTTCAGCATTTTAGCCATATTCTTTTCATATCTAAGTGTAAGGGTTAGTAGTGTTTGCTGGATCCTGCCCTGTTCTGGTAACTGCATACACATTTCTTCCCAGGTGCTGCGTCTCTGTGTCAACCGGCTGAGCATGCGCCCCAAAAGCAGAATGGTCTTTCTGTCCTCTCTGCCATGTTTGATGGAACTCTACAGAAGTGAGTAGCCTACCTCAAAAGCCCTGAAGGGGTGTTAGTCAGAGATTCAACTGGCAGCTTTATTTTTTATTTTTTTGAAGTATTTTATTTCACCTTTTATTTAACCGGGTTGGCCAGTTGAGAACAAGTTCTCATTTACAACTGTGACCTGGCCAAGATAAAGCATAGCAGTGTGAACAGACAACAACACAGTTGTTTTAAGAATGTGAAATGTCAGAATAATAGAGATTTATTTCAGTTTTTATTTCTTTCATCACATTCCCAGTTGGTTAGAAGTTTACATACACTCAATTAGTATTTGCTAGAATTGTCTTTAAATAGTTTAACTTGGGTCAAAAGTTTTGGGTAGCCTTCCACTAGCTTCCCACAATAAGTTGGGTGAATTTTGGCCCATTCCTCCTGACAGAGCTGGTGTAACTGAGTCAGGTTTGGAGGCCTCCTTGCTCGCCCACGCCTTTTCAGTTCTGCCCACAAATGTTCTATAGGGTTGAGGTCAGTGTTTTGTGATGGCCACTCCAATACCTTGACTTTGTCCTTAAGCCATTTTGCCACAACCTTTGGAAGTATGCTTGGGGTCATTGTCCATTTGGAAGACCCATTTGTGACCAAGCTTTAACTTCCTGACTGATGTCTTGAGATGTTGCTTCAATATATCCACATCATTTTCCAACCTCATGATGCCATCTATTTTGTGAAATGCACCAGTCCCCCATGCAGCAATGCACCCTCACAACATGCTTCCTTCCCCATGCTTCACGGGTTGGGATGGTGTTCTTAGGCTTGCAGTCCTCCCCCCTTTTCCTCCAAACTTAATGATGGTCATTATGGCCAAACAGTTCTATTTTTGTTTCATCAGACCAGAGGACATTTCTCCAAAAAGTACGATGTTTGTCCCCATGGGCAGTTACAAACCGTAGTCTGGCTTTTTTTATGGCGGTTTTGGAGCAGTGGCTTCTTCCTTGCTGAGCGGCCTTTTAGGTTATGTTGATGTAGGACTCGTTTTACTGTGGATATAGATACTTTTGTACCTGTTTCCTCCAGCATCTTCACATGGTCACAAAGTTAAATCTAAAATTGGCTTCCTATTTTACAACAAAGCATCCTTCACGCATGCTGCCAAACATACCCTTGTAAAACTGACCATCCTACCAATCCTCGACTTCGGCGATGTCATTTACAAAATAGCCTCCAATACCCTACCAAAGCCCCATATACTACCCACCATTGCGACCTGTACGCTCTCGTTGGCTAGGCTTCGCTTCATACTCGTCGCCAAACCCACTGGCTCCATGTCATCTACAAGACCCTGCTAGGTAAAGTCCCCCTTATCTCAGCTCGCTGGTCACCATAGCATCACCCACCTGTAGCACGCGCTCCAGCAGGTATATCTCTCTAGTCACCCCCAAAACCAATTTCTTTTTTCTTTCTTTGGCCGCCTCTCCTTCCAGTTCTCTGCTGCCAATGACTGGAACGAACTACAAAAATCTCTGAAACTGGAAACACTTATCTCCCTTACTAGCTTTAAGCACCAACTGTCAGAGCAGCTCACAGATTACTGCACCTGTACATAGCCCACCTATAATTTAGCCCAAACAACTACCTCTTTCCCTACTGTATTTATTTTATTTATTTATTTGTTTTGCTTTTTTTTGCCTTTACCTCCCTTATCTCACCTCATTTGCTCACATCATGTATATATACTTTTTTTATACTGTATTATTGACTGTGTTGTTTTTACTCCATGTTTTACTCCATGTATAACTCTGTGTCCTTGTGTGTCGAACTGCTTTGCTTTATCTTGGCCAGGTCGCAATTGTAAATGAGAACTTGTTCTCAACTTGCCTACCTGGTTAAATAAAGAATAAAAAAATAAAAAGGTCCTTTCCTGTTCTTCTGGGGTTGATTTTACACTTTTCACACCATTTGTACGTTCATCTCTAGGAGACAGAACACGTCTCCTTCCTGAGCGGTATGACGGCTAAGTGGTCCCATGGTGTTTATACTTGTGTACTATTGTTTGTACAGATGAACGTGGTACCTGCAGGCGTTCGGAAATTGCTCCCAAGGATGAACCAGACTTGTGGAGGTCTACAATATTTTTTCTTGGCTGATTTCTTTTGATTTTCCCATGATGTCAAGTAAAGAGGCACTGAGTTTGAAGGTAGGCCTTTAAATACATCCACAGGTACACCTCCAATTGACTAAAATGTCAATTAACCTATCAGAAGCTTCTAAAGCCATGACATAATTTTCTGGATTTTTCCAAGCTGTTTAAAGGCACAGTGAATTTAGTGTGTGAACTTCTGACCCACTGGAATTGTGATACAGTGAATTATAAGTGAAATAATCTCTCTGTAAACAATTGTTGGAAAAATGACTTGTGTCATGTATAAAGGAGATGTCCTAACCGACTTGCCAAAACTATAGTTTCATAACAAGAAATTTGTGGAGTGGTTGAAAAACGAGTTTTAATGACTCCAACCTAAGTGTATGTAAACTTCCTACTTCAACTATATACAGTGGGGCAAAAAAGTATTTAGTCAGCCACCAATTGTGCAAGTTCACCAACTTAAAAGATGACAGAGGCCTGTAATTTTCATCATAGGTACACTTTGATAGGTATCACATTGTAGGATTTTTTTATGAATTTATTTGCAAATTATGGTGGAAAATAAGTATTTGGTCACCTACAAACAAGTAAGATTTCTGGCTCTCACAGACCTGTAACTTCTTTAAGAGGCTCATCTGTCCTCCACTCGTTACCTGTATTAATGGCACCTGTTTGAACTTGTTATCAGTATAAATGACACCTGTCCACAACCTCAAACAGTCACACTCCAAACACTCCAAACTCTACTATGGCCAAGACCAAAGAGCTGTCAAAGGACACCAGAAACAAAATTGTAGACCTGCACCAGGCTGGGAAGACTGAATCTGCAATAGGTAAGGAGCTTGGTTTGAAGAAATTAACTGTGGGAGCAATTATTAGGAAATGGAAGACACTGAGGCTCCACGCAAGATCTCACCCCGTGGGGTCAAAATGATCACAAGAACGGTGAGCAAAAATCCCAGAAACACACGGGGGGACCTCGTGAATGACCTGCAGAGAGCTGGGACCAAAGTAACAAAGCCTACCACCAGTAACACACTACGCCGCCAGGGACTCAAATCCTGCAGTGCCAGACGTGTCCCCCTGCTTAAGCCAGTACATGTCCAGGCCTGTCTGAAGTTTGCTAGAGAGCATTTGGATGATCCAGAAGAAGATTGGGAGAATGTCATATGGTCAGATGAAACCAAAATATAACTTTTTGGTAAAAACTCAACTCGTTGTGTTTGGAGGACAAAGAATGCTGAGTTGCATCCAAAGAACACTATACCTACTGTGAAGCATGGGGCTAGAAACATCATGCTTTGGGGCTGTTTTTCTGCAAAGGGAACAGAACGACTGATCCGTGTAAAGGAAAGAATGAATGGGGCCATGTATCGTGAGATTTTGAGTGAAAACCTTCCATCAGCAAGGGCATTGAAGATGAAACGTGGCTGGGTCTTTCAGCATGACAATGATCCCAAACAAACCGCCCGGGCAACGAAGGAGTGGCTTCGTAAGAAGCATTTCAAGGTCCTGGAATGGCGTAGCCAGTCTCCAGATCTCAACCCCATAGATAATCTTTGGAGGGAGTTGAAAGTCAGTGTTGCCCAGCAACAGCCCCGAAACATCACTGCCCTAGAGGAGATCTGCATGGAGGAATGGGCCAAAATACCAGCAACAGTGTGTGAAAACCTTGTGAAGACTTGACCTCTGTCATTGCCAACAAAGGGTATATAACAAAGTATTGAGAAACTTTTTTGTTATTGACCAAATACTTATTTTCCACCATAATTTGCGAATAAATTCATTAAATTAAATTATTTTTCTCATTTTGTCTGTCATAGTTGAAGTGTACCTATGATGAAAATTATACAGGCCTCATCTTTTTAAGTGGGAGAGCTTGCACAATTGGTGGCTGACTAAATACTTTTTTTGCCCCACTGTATGTATATAAGAAAAGTGGGGAGAACAAGTATTTGATACACTGCTGATTTTGCATGTTTTCCTACTTAAAGCATGTTGAGGTCTATAATTTTAAAAATCATAGGTACACTTCAGCTGTGAGAAGTATCTAAAACAAAAATCCAGAAAATCATATTGTATGATTTTTAAGTAATTAATTTGCATTTTATTGCATGACAAGTATTTGATACATCAGAAAAGCATAACCTAATATTTGGTACAGAAACCTTTTTTTGCAATTACAGGGATCATACGTTTCCTGTAGTTCTTGACCAGGTTTGCACACACTGCAGCAGGGATTTTGGCCCACTCCTCCATACAGACCTTCTCCAGATCTTTCAGGTTTTGGGGCTGTCGCTGGGCAATACGGACTTTCAGCTCCCTCCAAAGATGTTCCATTGGGTTCAGGTCTGGAGACTGGCTAGGCCACTCCAGGACCTTGAGATGCTTCTTATGGAGCCACTCCTTAGTTACCCTGGCTGTGTGTTTTGGTTCGTTGTCATGCTGGAAGACCCAGCCACGACCCATCTTCAATGCTCTTACTGAGGGAAGGAGGTTGTTGGCCTAGATCTTGCGATACATGGCCCCATCCAACCTTCCCTCAATTTGGTGCAGTTGTCCTGTCCCCTTTGCAGAAAAGCATCCCCAAAGAATGATGTTTCCATCTCCATGCTTCACGGTTGGGATGGTGTTCTTGGGGTTGTACTCATCCTTCTGCTTCCTCCAAACACGGCGAGTGCAGTTTAGACCAAAAAGCTCTATTTTTGTCTCATCAGACCACATGACCTTCCCCCATTCCTCCTCTGGATCATCCAGATGGTCATTGGCAAACTTCAGACGGGCCTGGACATGCGCTGACTTGAGCAGGGGGACCTTGCGTGCTCTGCAGGATTTTAATCCATGACGGCGTAGGGGGTTACTAATGGTTTTCTTTGAGACTGTGGTCCCAGCTCTCTTCAGGTCATTGACCAGGTCCTGCTGTGTAATTCTGGGCTGATCCCTCAACTTCCTCATGATCATTGATGCCCCATGAGGTGAGATCTTGCATGGAGCCCCAGACTGAGGGTGATTGACCGTCATCGTGAACTTCTTCCATTTTCTAATAATTGCGCCAACAGTTGTTGCCTTCTCACCAGGCTGCTTGCCTATTGTCCTGTAGCCCATCCCAGCCTTGTGCAGGTCTACAATTTAACCCTGTCCTTACACAGCTCTCTGGTCTTGGCCGTTGTAGAGAGGTTGGAGTCTGTTTGATTGTGTGTGGACAGGTGTCTTTTATACAGGTAATGAGTTCAAACGCGTGCAGTTAATACAGGTAATGAGTGGAGAACAGGAGGGCTTCTTATAAAAACTAACAGGTCTGTGAGAGCTGGAGTTCTTACTGGTTGGTAGTTGATCAAATACTTATGTCATGCAATAAATGCAAATTAATTACTTAAATCATACAATGTGATTTTCTGGATTTTTGTTTTAGATTCTGTCTCTCACAGTTGAAGTGTACCTATGATAAAAATGACAAACCTCTACATGCTTTGTAAGTAGGAAAACCTGCAAAATCAGCAGTGTATCAAATACTTGTTCTCCCCACTTTATATATATTCATGTTTATTTTTCTATTGTCAGAATGATTCAAATCAAAATATTACTCGTGTTACTGAGCAGGTGGGTGTGATGAATTCCGATAGAGACATGCTGATGGTTCCTGGGGTGAATGGACTCCATTTTGTGTTTACTGACGCAAGTGAACTCTCACGCATTGTCACTGTCAAACACAGGGTTGACCAGGGCTGGGAGGGTGTAAAACTATAGTACAATACTGTTGGTCTACTGGGGTTAAAGGACTGAGTCTGTCTGTCTTTGTGTGTGTCTGCTAATATGTATGATGTCATGTATATCTTCTCTCCAGACTACCATGGTGGTTTCCAGCTTCAGCCAGACTGGGACAGACGGGGAAGGGGAAACAAGTGAACAGACATTCGCCAGGACAATCGCAGAATGGTCACCATGGAAACATACCACCTGTACCAGTTCAGGATATGAGATCGCCACGTTGACCATCTTTACGACGAAACAGTCTCTGGGTGAGTATGCCCATCAGTCAGCCGCACACTAATCAGTAGCCTTGTACCCCGCCCCACCAGTAGAGGTCAGTGCATCACCTGCTTATTGTTATTAATGGCCCATTCTGAAAAAGACCCTTAGTAAGGCTATTTACCGTGTCTGTTTAGTCTACAGCAACAGTTGGTCATCTTCCCATGTAGATGCATGATTTCAATCTTGTCAAAGATCAGTATCACAACTGATGCAACTAAGTCTTGTACTTACTAAATACTAGGGTTTTTAGTTGATTGGCAAAAGCCAACACCTACACTGGCACTCTGTCTCTACAGGTATCAGTATCTCAGGTGGGATGGAGAATGAGATGATGTTTCAAGGAGGAGCTGCCTCTACCAGTGATGTTCTGATGCTTCTTTAGGAGCTCACTGTAATATTCCGTCATGCTTTAATCCAAGCTGAGCCATATAATTTGGCCTGGGTTCAGAACTCTGAGTCTACAATACCTGAATGAAAATACTTTGCTGGTGTGCCTGTGTTGGTGTGTCTGACTTTTGTCTGACTGGCAGTCTTATGAGAGGTAGAATGAGAGCGAAGGGGTGGAGAGAACTATTTTAAGACTCCTGCATGCTTCCCACCCAGAACAGTTTGCCTATACACTATATGATCAAAGGTATGTGGACACCAGCTTGTCAAACACCTCTATCCAAAATCATGGGCATTAATATGGTGTTGGTTCCCCCTATTGCTGCTACAACAGCCTCTGTTCTTCTGGGAAGAATTTCCACTTGGTGTTGGAACACTGCTGCGGGTACTAGGCAAGTCCGTTAAGAACACATTCTTATTGAGAATGACGGCCTACCCTGGCCAAACCCTAACCACCCTATGGGACTCCCAATCACAGCCGGTTGTGATACAGCCTGGAATCGAACCAGGGTCTGTAGTGACGCCTCAGGCACTGATATGTAGTGCCTTAGACCGCTGCTCCGCTCGGGATTGTTCAATAACTTGCTTCCATTCAGCCACGAGCATTCGTGAGTTTGGGCACTAATGATTGCAGTCGGCATTCCAATTCATCCCAATTGTTAGTAGTTACTATCTTGTCTCATCGCTACAACTCCCATACAGGCTCGGGAGAGACGAAGGTCGAAAGTCATGCGTCCTCCGAAACACAACCCAACCAAGCCGCACTGCTTCTTAACACAGAGCGCATCCAACCCGGAAGCCAGCCGCACCAATGTGTCGGAGGAAACACCGTGCACGAGCATTCGTGAGTTTGGGCCAACCTTGGTTAGCGCGCACTGCGCACTGCCCGCCACGGGAGTCGCTGGAGTGCGATGAGACAAGGATATCCCTACCGGCCAAACCCTCCCTAACCCAGACAACGCTAGGCCAAATTGTGCGTCGGTCGGCCCACGGACCTCCCAGTCGCGGCCGGTTACGACAGAGCCTGGACTTGAACCCAGAGTCTCTGGTGGCACAGCTAGCGCTGCAGTACAGTGCTCTAGACCACTGCGCAACCCATTTGGGGTGCTTCTGTAGCTCAGTTGGTAGAGCATGGCGCTTGTAACGCCAGGGTAGTGGGTTCGATTCCCGGGACCACCCATACGTAGAATGTATGCACACATGACTGTAAGTCGCTTTGGATAAAAGCGTCTGCTAAATGGCATATATTATTATTGTATATTATTTCATGAAGCTCCCGACAAACAGCTCTTATGCTGCCGTTGCTTCTAGAGGCCGTTTGGAACTAGTGAGTGTTGTAACCGAGGACAGACGATTCTACTGCAAATGTTTGTCTATGGAGATTGCAATGCTTTGTGCTCGAAGGAACAGGTGTGGCAGAAAAATCTGAATCTACTCATTTGAAGGGGTGTCTACATACTTTTGTATTTATGTTTTGTGATGTTTTGGTCATCAAAGGTTTTTTTCAGCTGTTCTTGCACACTTGTGTTTCTCTCTCCTTGAGGTGCATGGACTAAGTTCAGTGCCGAAGTCTTCGCCCCTTAGTTGGTCATTGGTCAACGGTAGGGTTTGTCATTCAATGATAGCCGACTCGTTTTCATGCACATTTTTTCACTTGAAAAATACTGCACCAAGCATTTTAGTTAGATATAAAGTTGAGGGACAAAGATATCCTTGGCAAAAACAGCAAAATTAATTATAGGTTTCTTGAGTTACTTTACATAAATTTGGACTATTTTGAGGAAGTGTATATTGACAACGGTGTCTGAAAGACAAAAAGTAATATTTTCAAGGGAGTATGTGAGTACAATCGTTCGGATGGGCACCAGCTGACCTAAAAATGCGGAAGTCACCTTGCTCACAGCTCTGTGAGGAGAATAGTTAACAATGGCTGAGTGTGAGTGTGCGTCTCCTGTATGATATGTAGGGTGTCCACCCACTCTACCCAGAGTTTTCCCCCACTCTACCCAGAGTTTTCCCCCACTCTACCCAGAGTTTTCCCCCACTCTACCCAGAGTTTTCCCCCACTCTACCCAGAGTTTTCCCCCACTCTACCCAGAGTTTTCCCCCACTCTACCCAGAGTTTTCCCCCACTCTACCCAGAGTTTTCCCCACTCTACCCAGAGTTTTCCCCCACTCTACCCAGAGTTTTCCCCCACTCTACCCAGAGTTTTCCCCCACTCTACCCAGAGTTTTCCCCCACTCTACCCAGAGTTTTCCCCCACTCTACCCAGAGTGGAGGAAAACATGCTTTGGTGATGACGTTTCACTTTCTTATGTTATAAAATACATTTGACCAAGACAAATATGATTCTTAATGTTCTGAATCATTCAGTGGGGTCGTTCTCTGACATCAGTAATATTATATCCTAGAGGTCATATTTCATAACCGAAAACATCTGATAAAAGCACTGAGCTCTGTTGACAGAGCGGTGCAGACTCATCGGATTTCACGTCTTCAAAGTTGTTTCCGTGCGTCGCAAATAGCTAAATTAGCATGACACGAGCTGAATGAAATGTAAAAGGCTTTGAAAATAAAAAGCTTGTGGTGTGCTCAGTGGACCGTTAACATTTCACAGAGATACGCCTGTTTTTGTTCATATTAAAATGAGCAGCATAGAATTAAATGTGAAAATACAAAAAGTAATGTCTCAACATTGATATCGATCTTACCTCTATTGTTTTATGTCCTCCGGAGTTGAGAAGAAAAATGACACGATGCTATTCTCCTGATTTATGACCACTTTTCTCTGGCCTCCATTGATTTAGTCACTCTAATTTTGACCATCCTACAAGGGTAAAAACTCCAATCACCTTTCAACGGATTATGATGGAGACCATGGGGTTTCTTAGAGGAGTATCTACACAATTAACATATTATTTTACACATTGGTCAAAATGTTTTTGATTGGACACCCTATAATATCTTAGCCAGAGTGTATTACCAGAAAGAAAGATCCTGAATGATGCAGGGGGATCAGGTCAGAGGTTACAGTGAGGTGAAGAGATACTAGGTCACAGCTTCATTTATTGGTCACGTAGAGTTTTGCAGATGTTATCGCAGGTGCAGCGAAATGCTTATGTTTCTAGCTCCAACGGTGCAGTAATATCGTGTGTGTGTTGCTGCCGTGAACCTGGTGACATCACTTCCCAGGTCCGATTAGTGTCATACACTCTGGGGATCCGGTGTCGGCTAAGACATTCAGTTTCTAAGAACTTCCCCTTTTCTCACACACTTTTTTAAAAATCCGTTATTTTACCAGGTAAGTTGACTGAGAACACGTTCTCATTTACAGCAACGACCTGGGGAATAGTTACAGGGGAGAGGAGGGGGGATGAATGAGCCAATTGTAAACTGGGGATTATTAGGTGACTGTGATGGTTTGAGGGCCAGATTGGGAATTTTACCAGGACACCGGAGTTAACACCCCTACTCTTATGATGAGTGCCATGGGATCTTTAATGACCTCAGAGAGTCAGGACACCCGTTTTAACGTCCCATCCGGAAGACGGCACCCTACACAAGGCAGTGCCCCCAATAACTGCCCTGGGGCATTGGGATATTTTTTTTAGACAGAGGAAAGAGTGCCTCCTACTGGCCCTCCAACACCACTTCCAGCAGCATCTGGTCTCCCACCCAGGAACTGACCAGGACCAGCCCTGCTTAGCTTCAGAAGCAAGCCAGCAGTGGTATGCATACGCATGCGTCGGAGACCATTGAGAACGAGGGAAAGGACACGGAGGGTGAGAAATGGTTGGGAGAGAGGGAAACAGAGACATGGTTGGGAGAGAGAGGGAAACAGAGACGTGGTTGGGAGAGGGAGGGAAACAGAGACGTGGTTGGGAGAGAGAGGGAAACAGAGACATGGTTGGGAGAGAGAGGGAAACAGAGAGACATGGTTGGGAGAGAGAGGGAAACAGAGACATGGTTGGGAGAGAGAGGGAAACAGAGACATGGTTGGGAGAGAGAGGGAAACAGAGAGACATGGTTGGGAGAGAGAGGGAAACAGAGACATGGTTGGGAGAGAGAGGGAAACAGAGACATGGTTGGGAGAGAGAGGGAAACAGAGAGACATGGTTGGGAGAGAGAGGGAAACAGAGACATGGTTGGGAGAGAGAGGGAAACAGAGACGTGGTTGGGAGAGAGGGAAACCGAGACATGGTTGGGAGAGAGAGGGAAACAGAGACATGGTTGGGAGAGAGGGGGAAACAGAGACATGGTTGGGAGAGAGAGGGAAACAGAGACGTGGTTGGGAGAGAGGGGGAAACAGAGACATGGTTGGGAGAGAGGGGGAAACAGAGACATGGTTGGGAGAGAGAGGGAAACAGAGACGTAGTTGGGAGAGAGAGGGAAACAGACGTGGTTGGGAGAGAGAGGGAAACAGAGACGTGGTTGGGAGAGAGAGGGAAACAGACGTGGTTGGGAGAGAGAGGGAAACAGAGACGTGGTTGGGAGAGAGGGGAAACAGAGAGATGTGGTTGGGAGAGAGGGGGAAACAGAGAGACGTGGTTGGGAGAGAGGGGGAAACAGAGAGACGTGGTTGGGAGAGAGGGGGAAACAGAGAGACGTGGTTGGGAGAGAGGGGGAAACAGAGACATGGTTGGGAGAGAGAGGGAAACAGAGACGTAGTTGGGAGAGAGAGGGAAACAGACGTGGTTGGGAGAGAGAGGGAAACAGAGACGTGGTTGGGAGAGAGAGGGAAACAGAGACGTAGTTGGGAGAGAGAGGGAAACAGAGACGTGGTTGGGAGAGAGAGGGAAACAGAGACGTGGTTGGGAGAGAGGGGGAAACAGAGAGACGTGGTTGGGAGAGAGGGGGAAACAGAGAGACGTGGTTGGGAGAGAGGGGGAAACAGAGAGACGTGGTTGGGAGAGAGGGGGAAACAGAGAGACGTGGTTGGGAGAGAGGGGGAAACAGAGAGACGTGGTTGGGAGAGAGGGGGAAACAGAGAGACGTGGTTGGGAGAGAGGGGGAAACAGAGAGACGTGGTTGGGAGAGAGGGGGAAACAGAGAGACGTGGTTGGGAGAGAGGGGGAAACAGAGAGACGTGGTTGGGAGAGAGGGGGAAACAGAGAGACGTGGTTGGGAGAGAGGGGGAAACAGAGAGACGTGGTTGGGAGAGAGGGGGAAACAGAGAGACGTGGTTGGGAGAGAGGGGGAAACAGAGAGACGTGGTTGGGAGAGAGGGGGAAACAGAGACGTGGTTGGGAGAGAGGGGGAAACAGAGAGACGTGGTTGGGAGAGGGAGGGTGTCTCTGCTGGCTGTCCCACACACTGAGACCAAATAGTCCCTGTCTGGTGTCTCTCTGCTGGCTGTCTCCCACACACTGAGACCAAATAGTCCCTGTCTGGTGTCTCTCTGCTGGCTGTCTCCCACACACTGAGACCAAATAGTCCCTGTCTGGTGTCTCTCTGCTGGCTGTCTCCCACACACTGAGACCAAATAGACAACTACAGCAGGCTTTCCTGTCCCCCTGTTCCTGTCTGAAAACACCATATCTTTTAGCTAGCCACCAGGTGTCTCTTTCTGTGTGTGTGTGTGTTTCTCCTTTTCATCTGTGCTGTTAGCTGAGTAAGGTCACTGTGTAGTCAACAGGATTATACTATTTACCCTGTCCTAGAGTTTTGGTGTTGCTGTTTCCAGACATATGATCTGGAGTCTGGACAGTGATCCACTACCTACTAGGAGCAATGCCCATCTAACTAATGTTAAACACACTTACATGTGGATGATGCCTATTGGCTAGACATGGACATGGTGAGAGAGAAAGGCCCAAAAAGAGCATCCATAAATGTTTACCAAAGAGGATGAATGAGATTGTCTAATATTCAAATTGACTTTGCACTTTAATCTGCTTTTTAGTTAAATGGATTGAAGTATTTTGGTGCTGGTGTCTTATCAAATGTATTTATAAAGCCCTTCGTACATCAGCTGATATCTCAAAGTGCTGTACAGAAACCCAGCCTAAAACCCCAAACAGCAAGCAAACAGCAAGCAATGCAGGTGTAGAAGCACGGTGGCTAGGAAAAACTCTAGAAAGGCCAAAACCTAGGAAGAAACCTAGAGGAACCAGGCTTTGTGGGGTGGCCAGTCCTCTTCTGGCTGTGCCGGGTGGAAATTATAACAGAACATGGCCAAGATGTTCAAATGTTCATAAATGACCAGCATGGTCAAATAATAATAAGGCAGTTGAAACTGGAGCTGCAGCACGGCCAGGTGGACTGGGGACAGCAAGGAGTCACGGAAGGGAAGGCAGCAATGTTTTGGGTTAACCAATGCTAGGGGAGATGGAGATGTATTTTCAGTTCAAACAGGGCCCTGGTTTGGGGAAAATTGAGAAGAGACCTTGTAATGTCACATACCTCTGGCCTTGTGATTGTGTGTGACCCTTCCTTCATTGGGGCTGTCAGCCAGGTGCATCCTCAGTGAGCCCTGATGACATCACAGGAAGTTTCTCTCCTCAGGGTTCTAGAACTCTTCCTGCATTAAACAATGGTGTGTGTGTGTGTGTGTGTGTGTGTGTGTGTGTGTGTGTGTGTGTGTGTGTGTGTGTGTGTGTGTGTGTGTGTGTGTGTGTGTGTGTGTGTGTGTGTGTGTGTGTGTGTGTGTGTGTGTGTAGTAATGAATGTACTGGGATGAAGGAGAGGAGTAGATGCTGAGTGGGAGCCCAGGTCACTGCACAGTGTTGGCGTCTGCATCACCTTTAACCTGTCTTTGTGTGTGTCTCCAGGTGTGGTATGAGCTGGTTTCTGCAGTCTCTGCAGCGTGTGACCCATCAGCATGCAGTGTTCAGCAACAAGGCCAAAGACCCCGTGGTGTTTGTCAAGATCCTCACTGTCAGGCGTTACACAAGTACTACACACAGGATTTTTATTGAACCTTTTATTGAACTAGGAAAGTCATTTTAAGGACAAATTCTTATTTACAATGACGGTCTACACCGGCCAAACCCGGACGACGCTGGGCCAATTGTGCGCCGTCCTATGGGGACTCGCAATCACAACCATATGTGATGCATTCTGGATTCGAACCAGAGACTGTAGTGACGCCTCTTGCACTGAGATGTAGTGCCTTAGACTGCTGCGCCACTCGAGAGCTCAGTACTGCTGGCCTGTCTACAAGAATGTTCTGAGGTGCAGTTCACCCATCCACTGGAAATGGAAATGATTTGAAATGGTGGTGTTCAAACCAGAACGCATGTCGACTTAAAGAGGATGAGGATTCCCCTGATGCAGGTGGTTCGCTCCAGCTAGGCTGCAATGGAAGGGAATGGTCTATTCCCAGAGGAGAGGATCATGGGTACCTCGGGACCAATAAGGATGGGTACCTCGGGACCAATAAGCATGGGTACCTAACCTGGGACCAATAAGTTTGCTTCTCTAGAGCAAAAAGGTTAATGGTTGTTTGCATAGCAAACAGGAAATACTGCAAAATTAAAATGTTTTTTTACACATGTGGGACTACTGTGCTTGCTTTGTGTATAGCAATAATGTGATAAATAGTATTTATCAAAGATGAACTTGATTATATGTATCCTTTTTCTTATATGAACTTAACTTTTTGGAGAAAACACCCCTAAGAATAAAAATGTTATCTAGCATTGTCAGGAGTCAGCAGCTAGCTATCCATATTAGCATATGTATCATCAAGGGACAGGGACTTTATTTTGTGAAAGCAGAGAACAAAAAACACAGACTTAACCACACACACACTGTTCCAGGAAGCATCTCAGTCCATGGACGTCCTGCCAGAGAGCCTTATGAGAGGTATAGTCCAGATTAAGGCTATGTATAATGTCAAAGATCATCGTTGTAGTTTTTAATAGATGTCTAGGGCATCTGTTTAAAGTAGTGTTTCTGGCCTGTTTTAAAACGGTTTCTGGACAACAGAGTCCATGTTTCGGGGGCAGGCGTGATGACAGCTTTGTGGACTGAGCCTGTGAAGAAGTAGGAGTTGGAGAACCTACATGTTAAATGCAGGATATGAGGACCAGTGGCATGGCTTAAACTAGGGCTGGGGTGAGAGAAGACGGGAGAGGGGCTAGGACTGGTGAGAGGGACTATATGGATCTGGGGCAGGGAGAGGGGCTAAGGCTGGGAAACATTGGCTGGAGCTGGGATATAGGGTGTGAGACCGAGACTGCATGGGTATGGGAAGGGTTGATGCCAGGTCAAAGGCTAAGTTTAGGTTCCTAACTCCAAAGAATCACCAGTGTAGTACATTATGCATAGTGCCTTTTACATTTGTGAGACAAAGGGCCTGAGTGATGCTTACATATGACTTCCTGGAGTGTCTGGCTGGTGACAAATGCTGCTGTATAATCAATGGCAGTATGGTTATTAAGCTTATATTATATACATTTAGTTGATGCATAATACGCACGTAACTTGCATTTAAGGTGCATCCATAATGCCTTTTGATCATCATACAAATTGATCACAAATGTTCATTTTATTGACACTTTACACAGTCTTCTTGTTAATGGAAGTAGTTCAGTTATCGACTGATAGGATTCACATTTAACTTCCACTTAAGTCACATTTTTACTAAGGCCAGGATTCGTTCAAAGGCGCATTGTGCACTGCACAGCGCTCCATCTCGCCTTTTATATAAATCCCAGCTCTAGTCGTGCATTAATATCCATGGCAGAGAGTGAAAATGTATTAGGATTCGCCCCGAAAAGCCTTCGTCACTTCAGCCAGTTGCAACAAAAATATACAGTAGGGAGAACAAGTATTTGATACTCTACTGATTTTGCAGGTTTTCCTACTTACAAAGCATGTAGAGGTCTGTACATTTTTATCATAGGTACACCTCAACTGTGAGAGATGGAATCTTAAACAAAAATCCAGAAAATCACATTGTATGATTTTTAAGTAATTAATTTGCATTATATTGCATGACATACAGTAAGTACTTGATCACCTACCAACCAGTAAGAATTCCGGCTCTCACAGACCTGTTCGTTTTTCTTTAAGAAGCTCTCCTGTTCATGAGCTCCACTCATTACCTGTATTAACTGCACTTGTTTGAACTCGTTACCTGTATAAAATGCACTTGTCCACACACTCAATCAAACAGACTCCAACCTCTCCACAATGGCCAAGACCAGAGAGCTGTGTAAGGAAATCAGGGATAAAATTGTAGACCTGCACAAGGCTGGGATGGGCTATAGGACAATAGGCAAGGAGCTTGGTGAGAAGGCAACAACTGTTGGCGCAATTATTAGAAAATGGAAGAAGTTCAAGATGACTGTGTGTATATACAGTTGGGCAAAAAAAGTGGTCAGCCACCAATTGTGCAAGTTCTCCAACTTAGAAAGATGAGAGGCCTGTAATTTTCATCATAGGTACACTTCAACTATGACAAACAAAATGAGAAGAAAAATTCAGAAAATCACATTGTAGGATTTTTAATGAATTTATTTGCAAATTATGGTGGAAAATAAGTATTTGGTCAATAACAAAAGTTTATCTCAATACTTTGTTATATACCCTTTGTTGGCAATGACAGAGGTCAAACGTTTTCTGTAAGTCTTCACAAGGTTTTCACACACTGTTGCTGGTATTTTGGCCCATTCCTCCATGCAGATATCCTCTAGAGCAGTGATGTTTTGGGGCTGTTGCTGGGCAACACAGACTTTCAACTCCCTCCAAAGATTTTCTATGGGGTTGAGATCTGGAGACTGGCTAGGCCACTCCAGAACCTTGAAATGCTTTTTACGAAGCCACTCCATTGCCCGGGTGGTGTGTTTGGGATCATTGTCATGCTGAAAGACCCAGCCACATTTCATCTCCAATGCCCTTACTGATGGTAGGCTTTGTTACTTTGGTCCCAGCTCTCTGCAGGTCATTCACTAGGTCCCCCCGTGTGGTTCTGGGATTTTTGCTCACCGTTCTTGTGATCATTTTGACCCCACGGGGTGAGATCTTGCGTGGAGCCCCAGATCGAGGGAGATTATCAGTGGTCTTGTATGTCTTCCATTTCCTAATAATTGCGCTCACAGTTGATTTCTTCAAACCAAGCTGCTTACCTATTGCAGATTCAGTCTTCCCAGCCTGGTGCAGGTCTACAATTTTGTTTCTTGGCCATAGTGGAGTTTGGAGTGTGACTGTTTGAGGTTGTGGACAGGTGTATTTTATACTGATAACAAGTTCAAACAGGTGCCATTAATATAGGTAACAAGTGGAGGACAGAGGAGCCTCTTAAAGAAGAAGTCTGTGAGAGCCAGAAATCTTGCTTGTTTGTAGGTGACCAAATACTTATTTTCCACCATAATTTGCATATAAATTCATTTAAAATCCTACAATGTGACAATTTCGTCTGTCATAGTTGAAGTGTGCCTATGATGAAAATTACAGGCCTCTCTCATCTTTTTAAGTGGAAGAACTTGCACAATTGGTGGCTGACTAAATACTTTTTTGCCCCACTGTATGTATATATGTATATATGTGTATATATATGTATATGTGTACCAATGTACCACAGAGGGAATTCCAACAACCATGGGGACATTGTGTATCTTTTAATAAAAAGTCATTTTGTCGAAGAAATTTACAGCATGAAAATATACATGAATGACTAACACCACAGATTAATAAACAAAACACTATAAATACACAAATATATAATTGTATATTTATGCACACTAAGGAAGAAAACAAACAAGACTAATAAACAAACGCGTTGCTTTGGTCTAGACGCAGTGGCTACATTTGAAATATATATTTTGTCTGCGTAAAGGACTAGAATGTCGTTCGTCGTTAGACATTTACACAGAAAATGGTTATTATGGGATTCTGAAAAACGGTGAGATGTGAAAAGGGGTTCACTACACCTGTGCTACTTATTCCACATTAATGTGTTGAAAATCATGCTACAGAGGATATGATGGAGGTATCTGTTTCTATGTGATGAACTCATGAAATATTATTTGGATTAAATGCTTTGTGTTAATACATGTAGTCTGAAGATGCCAAACACAACAAAAATGTGACATGAATGATGATGATGATGATGATGACAGCCAAATGAAAGATCAATCGCATTGAACAATAATGACCATTAAACCTGTTGCGGCTCTAGGGGCAGTGTTTTCATTTTTGAAAAAAAAAAAACGTTCCGGTTTTAAACTGAATATTTTGTCAGAACAAGATGCTAGAATATGCATATAATTGACAGCTTTGAATAGAAAACACTCTAACGTTTCCAAAACTGTAAAGATATTGTCTGTGAGTATAACAGAACTGATGTTGCAGGCGAAAGTCTGAGAAAAATCCAATCCGGAAGTGCCCCATATTTTAAAAGCGCTGGGTTCCAATGAGTCCCTATTGAGCTGTGAATGTGCTATCAACCAGCTTACGCTTTCTACGTATTCCCCAAGGAGTCTACAGCATTGTAACATAGTTTTACGCATTTATGTTGAAGAATAGCCGTAGGTGGCTACATTGCGTAAGTGCTCACCTGATGGCTCCCAGGGTGACTCTCGCGTAAAATACAGAGGTAGCCATTACTCCAATCGGTCCTACTGAAAAACCAATTGTCCCGACGGATATATTATCGAAAAACACCTTGAGGATAAACAACTTTTGCCATGTTTCTGTCGATATTATTGAGCTAATTTGGAATCTTTTTTTGCCGTTTTCGTGACTGCAATTTCTGGGCGATTTCTCAGCCAAACTTGAAGAACAAACGGAGCTATTTCGCCTACAAAAATAATATTTTTTGGAAAAAATTAACTTTGGCTATCTACCTGGGAGTCTCGTGAGTGAAAACATCCGAAGTTCATCAAAGGTAAACTATTTAATTTGTTTGCTTTTCTGATTTGTGAAAAGGTTGCCTGCTGCTAGCAAGGCATAATGCTATGCTAGGCTATCGATAAACTTACACAAATGCTTGTCTAGCTTTGGCTGTAAAGCATATTTTGAAAATCTGAGATGACAGGGTGATTAACAAAAGGCTAAGCTGTGTCTCAATATATTTAATTTGTGATTTTCATGAATAGGAATATTTTCTAGGGATATTTATGTCCGTTGCGTTATGCTAATTAGTGTCAGGCGATGATTACGCTCCCGCATGCGGGATGGGGAGTCAGTAGAGGTTCATGCTGACCAATGTAAACCTTGCCTAAAAGCTGGATATTTCCCAAATGTTCGTATATACACTGAACAAAAATATAAATGGAACATGTAAAGTGTTGGTCCCCCCCCCCCAAAAAATCACAAATTTTCCATATGCACAAAAAGTAATTTCTCAAATGTGTTTACATCCCTGTTAGTGAGCATTTCTCCTTTGCTAAAATAATCCAACCACTTTACAGGCATGGCATAAAAAGAAGCTGATTAAACATGATTATTACACAGGTGCACCTTGTGCTGGGGACAATAAAAGGCTACTTTAAAATGTGAAGTTTTGTCACACAACACAATGCCACAGATGTGTCAGGTTTTGAGGGAGAGTGCAATTGGCAGCTGACTCCAGGAATGTCAACCAGAGCTGTTGCCAGACAATTGTTCATTTGTTCATAAATGTTCATTTGTCTACCATAAGCCACCTCCCACATCGTTTTAGAGAATTTGGCAGTACGTCCAACTGGTCTCAGAACCGCAGACCATGTGTAACCACGCCAGCCCAGGACCTCCACAACCGGCTTCTTCACCTGAGATTGTCTGTGGGGGTATTTATGTCATTAATAAAGCTCTTTTGCGGGGAAAACATTGTCTGGGCCTGGCTCCCCAGTGGGTGGGCCTATGCCCTCCAAGGCCCACCCATGGCTGCACCTGTGCCCAATCATGTGAAATCCATAGATTAAAGCCTAATGAATGTATTTCAATTGATTTCCTTGTATGAACAGTAACTCAGTAAAATCTTTGAAATTGTTGCATGTTGCGTTAATATTTTTGTCTGTTTGCATGTTGCGTTTATATTACAGTATGTTTAATCAAAATGCAGCTTGTTCAACAAACAATTATGGAGTATGTAAAATATGATGTAAAAAATACTTTAATGCATGCAATAGATCACTCCACTCTTTCTAGACCTTTTCCAATTCTGATTGATCATCTCATTGGGAGATGTGTGGTGCTGCAAAGATATATAGAAATTGTTATTATACTTTGTATATTAAACCCACAATGGTACCGGTGTTACCACAAAATATATTCAGGCGCTATATAAAAAATATACACATCATCATCATAGATCATATGGATTTTTATTTATCTGTTTAAGAATCTTTTTTATATACTTTGTTTTACTCTGTAATACAAAAGATCACACCTCTAGTTGAATCCATTCTTATGAGAAAGCACAACTGAAGACTGCCTTATTTATTCAGGAACCAGCATAGACGTAGAATTACATTATAGTAATTATATTTATATGGTTCCTAGTGGCTGCCAATATGTTGACCAGAGATTTCAGTCCAATCCCCCTTGGATCTCCCAAGGCAATAATATAACCAGCGTAACAGTTCCATAATGACCGGGGTGTCATGCCTTAGGCTAATCTATCATGCAACGTCCAGCACAAACCCCTACATTATCTGGACCGACTCTGACAGACAGGGAAAGACATGCAATCATGCCATCCACATTATCTACATGTCAGTGAGGGAGTCTCACAGTCAGGGACAGGAAGACTAGGAAGTGTTATTTGGCTTTTTTGAGTGAGGGAGGGAGAGGGGGGGGGTCTAGTAATACCCGGAGGAGTATTCAGTCCAGAGTGTGTGAGAGAGGACAAGGGACAGTACAGTTTGACAATGATGTTTTGTTGCTTTCACTGTGATACCATCAGGGAAAGTGCCACCAAAGGCTTCCTGATGCACGACCCCTGACCTCATGGATCCAAGAAGGCTCCATAACAGTCCCAGCAGCCGATGCAGCATCAATATCTTTGACGGGCAGCTTTAGGTTTAACCAATAAATATTTGTTTCTTCTTTTGATATGAAAGTCTGTGCTAGTTAACAGGAAAGAGACAGAGAGATTTGTTTCTTCCTTTGATGTGAGAGTGAGATCTCCCAAGCTGCACTCCCTCTTATTGCTACATGCTTCTATCTCTTCTGTGTCCATACAAAGGGGTCAACTACATGAGAAAGACAGAACAGTCACGTCCAGAACTGAAAAGAGCATTATGAGTTTTTGTGCAAAATTATCCCATGTATTCTCTTGGTGTAGCCTAGTTTGTGTCTTAGCCGGTGTTGATAACTGAATGGTTGCACTTGCTATGTGCCAAGAATTGTTATACATTCCATTAAAATACTCCAGTGTTTCTGTAACTCAAAAAAGACCAGGCTGTCGCTTAAAATTGCTACTTCTAGATGAGTTGATGATCCATTGAATACTGTATATATAACATGAGAACACATTGTAAAAGTGGAACATTTGCTCTGAGTCCCGTGGACAAATGTAAACACAGTCGAGGGGTGATGCCATCTTTATTGTGATGTCATAATTATGTGCTGGTCGTCAGTTAGTCACCCCTGTGTGCTATATACAGATATGATTTCACTTGACTTGATCTGAGATTTGTGCCCTTTATCTGAGACTCCCATTGCTTTCAATGCCCTGATTTGAGCAAGGTTTGAGTGATGCCTGCTTGTTTCTCAAGTCAAAAGTCATAGTATACGTCCCATAGAGTGCTGGTACTATAGCTGGGCAATCAAACCCATGTGAGAAGGCAAGGAGGATGTGTTGGTCTGAGGGTGAATCTCAATCTGGAAAGGAAACCACTTTAAACTGTTGAGATACACCCTAAACTTCTTTCAAGTCCGAATGGCGAAGTGATGGAGTCCTTTCTGACTGCAGGTAGTCAGCTGTTAGCTGTTCATGTGAGGGCCTAGAGGAGGGTGCATCCCAGTGTCTAGTGGAGTAAATCAACCCTGAGACCGAGATGCTCCCTGTCCATGACAGCATACACACTAAGAGAAAACAGTTCCAAAAGTATACTTCGGCTGTCCCCATGGGGGAACCTTTTTTGGTTTGAGGTTCTGCATGGAACCTAAAGGGTTCTATCTGGAACCAAAACTAGTTATTCAAGGGGTTATCCTATGGGAACAGACGAGAACCCTTGTAGGTTCTCGATAACACATCTTTTCCTAAGAGTGTAGAGAAGTAAAGAGTGGTGGTACTGTGGTTAGGGTAGTAAGTCCAGGTACACCCTCTGTAGTCTGGATGCAAATTTAAAACGGTAACCTGTTCTCTAGCAAAAATAAGTGCACTACATAGCGAATAGGGTTCCATTTTGGATGCAGACCTCTTAGTAGCAGTGATGGTGAAATCAGATCAAATCAGGGTGCTGGTACTAATTGTCATGGGAGCGAGAGGACACTGGGGTTAGACAACTCCCTATCTGGTCTCTAAATTTTGCTGGGGTTAGACAAATCCCTGGCTGGTCTCTAAATCTCACTGGGGTTAGGCAACGCCCCTGTCTGGTCTCTAAATCTCACTGGGGTTAGACAACACCCCTGTCTGGTCTCTAAATCTCACTGGGGCGAGAGGACACCCTTGTATGGTCCCTCTAAATCTCAGTAGCGGCGATCTCCTCGAAGTGAATGTCGTTGCTGCCGCTGTGGACGTCGTAGTCCTCTACATCTCTGTTCTCCAGCTCTAGACTGAGCTCTCTCATCACCCTCTCTAGATCTCTGTTCCTCCTGTACATCTGGATGTAGTTCTGCTGCAGCTGTTTCTGGTAGCGGATCACCTTTTCCTTTTCCTCCTGCCAGACCTTCCTCTCCTCCTCAAATCCTCCCAGCTGCTCCTCACTGCTCCTCCTCTCGTACATCAGCTCTGCCCTCAGCCTCTCCACCTGACACACAACACATGGATTGATTGGTTGATTAACTGATTAGTGGAAGTTATTTGATCATTTAAAAATCCATATGAAGTTGTTCTATCACAATGTTAAAACAATACACAACAGAGCAGTATAAAAAATAAGTATTATTGAAGCACTATTCTCCAATGAAAATGGTTAAAAATGGATTGGTCGGTCATTGCTTTTCCAAGTGTGTGGTTTTAACATGCATTACAGTGCAGGTTTTACTGTCTGAACACCAATAGAGAAACCACAGAAACTAGTGCAATGGTGTGAGGGATGGGGGTTCATATGAAACTGAAAGAAAGTATAAACATCGTTGTTGGAGCTCACCTGTTGCCTGAGTCCCAGCACAGCTTCAGCACTCTGCCTCTGAGCCTTGGTCTCATCACTCTCCCCTCCCCAACCCAGCCTCCCCTCCTCCACCTCTCGGTACCCCACAGAGGGGCAGAGGCCCCCCCTTCCACCCCTCACACCCCCACGCCCCTGGGGGAGGGGCAGGCTCATACATTGGCCCTTAGTGGCTGGTGCCTGGCCTCCAGGAATATAACCTCCTCCCTGACTGGCCAGGGCATCTCGGAGGTGCGCCAACTCTTCCTCCATGCGTCCGACTTTCTCGCGGAGCAGCTCGGCTTCGCTCTTCCTGCGCTGGAGCTCATTCTCGCAGACCTCCAGCTCCAGGGAGCGTGTTCGTAGGGCCGACCCAGCCTCTTGGGTCGTAGCCTGGCAGTTCTGGAGATCGGACCTGACCTCTCTCAACTGGGACTTCAGGACCACCAGCTCCCCGCCCTTCTGGCTCAGCTCTGACTGGCTCTCCTTCAGTTGCTGTTTCAAAAGGGAGATCTCACCTGATTTCTGACACACCTGGGGAGGGAGGGAAGGAAGGAGGAAATGAGGGAGAATAAATATTTTGTGAATATTGAGATCACTTACCTTGAAATGATGTACATGAATCAACCCTAACGCCTGACCCACCCACCTCCCACTTGGTCTCTTCTAGGCGTGGTCCCAGCTGGGTCTGCTCTCTCTGTATAGAGGCACACCTCCTCTCCAACTCTTCCCTGTCCTGCAGCAGAGAGGAGAAGTCCTCCTGGAGCTTCTTCTTCTCCTGCTGCAGTTGGAACACCTGAAATAAAGACACAGACAGTTACATGCTGACCACACCGCTCGCATCACGTGTGTGAGCATTGCAAAATAAATTGTAACATACATGTTATTCAATTATTGCACCCCCACTGCTCGCATGCGCCATTGAGCGTCTGTGTTGCCAAGCAATAATATAGAAGTCAGTTCTATTTGTGACGCTGAACGGAGTGCAAGTCCTGCCTCTCCCATCTTCTCATTGGTGTATAGAAGCAGATACCCACGTGCCATCTCCTCATTGGTAATGCCCACATGGGTAATTGAAAAAAGAACTGAGTTTGGTCAGTCACCGTGGTAACTATGGAAGTTAGATGCCAATCGCCATATAAAGTCCAAAGAAGAAAAAGCCTGGAAGGAGGAGAGACGACTAGAAATGATTCGGTTGGCCATTTTAAGTGTGGATTAATTGTCGGGAGTAGAGGACCTTGTGCATTTCAGGTAAAATAACAACTCAACGTTTATATCCCAGGACAAATTAGCTAGCAACTGCAAGCTAACCAGCTAAATTGCCAAAAATGTTTAATGCTTTTCAACCATTGTGCTTTTGCGCACAATGGCGCACGTGCGTGGCCGATTTGGGTACTGTGTTAGGGTGACATTTTGACAGAAAATTAAGAAATCAAGAAACGCTACCAAAACAGAAGCAACATATCATACAGTAATAAACAATAATAATAATAGCTTTTTATGTAACTTGCAACAATACCTGTCACACAAAGAAGGGCCCTGCTTCCCAAACTAAGTTGACTGAAGTATCTCTGTCTGTTACCTGTAGCTGTAAGGCCTGTTGTACTCTCTGGGCCTTCTGTGAAGCCTGTTTCATCTCAGAGGAACAGCTCTGTCTCAGCTCTTCCAGCTCTCTCTCACAGCGAAGCTGCTTCTCCTCGTATACCTACAGGACAGGAGGTCAGGGGTTAGACGTCACAGTTTAGAGGTTACATACAGACTGTGAACCAGCACGAGTATGGCACAAAAGTATACACTGAACAAAAATATAAATGTAACATGTTGGTGCCATGTTTCATGAGCTGGAATGAAAATGTCCATACGCACAAAAAGCTTATTTTTCGCAAATTCTGTGCACAAATTGGTTTACATCCCTGTTAGTGAGCATTTCTCCTTTGCCAAGTTAATGCATCCATCTGACAGGTCTGGCATATCAAGAAGCTGATTAAATATCATGATTATTACACAGGTGTTCCTTGTGCTGGGGACAATAAAAAGCCACTCTAAAACATGCAGTTTTGTCACACAACACAATGTCACAGATGTCTCAAGTTTTGAGGGAGCGTGTAATCGGCATGCTGATTGCAGGAATGTCCACCAGAGCTGTTGCCAAAGAATTGAATGTTCATAAGCCACCTCCCACGTCGTTTTAGAGAATTTGGCAGTACGTCCAACATGCCTCACAACCGCAGACCATGTGTAACCACGCCAGCCCAGGACCTCCACATACAACTTCTTCACCTGTGGGATCATCTGAAACCAGCCACCCGGACAGCTGATGAAACTGAGGAGTATTTCTGTCTGTAATAAAGCCCTTTTGTGGGAAAAACACATTCTGATTGGCTGGGCCTGGCTCCCAAGTGGGTGGGCCTAGGCCCTCCCAGGCCCATCCATGGCTGCGCCCCTGCCCAGTCATGTGAAATCCATAGATTAGGACCTAATGAATTTATTTAAATATCAACTTTATCATTGAAATTGTAGCATGTTTCATTTATATTTGTGTTCAGTATATATGAAATAATTGAACTTAGTAATAGAACCAGCAGAAATGACAGAAACAAACATTTTAATCATATTGCTCCTCGAGGCAACACTTTAGGCCTGCTTAAATCCCCTCTCACCTGACAGATGGCGGCCTCATTCTCGTCCAGGTTCTCTCTGAGTTGCTGCAGCTCCAGGTCTCTCTCCCTCAACTTCTCCTCCAGCTCCCTCACCACCCCCTCGTAACCCTCCAGGGTCGGGGGCGAGCGCCCACATGACCCGCTGTCCGACAGGGGCTGGCCTCGCCCACTCAGCGACCCCGTGCTCTTACTGGACGATGACCGCCCGCTGTCCGAGTTTGAGTGACCGTGGGAGGTAGAGTGGGCGTGACCTCCGTTGATCCCCGACCCTCCGTTTGTGGTGGTGGTTCTCCCAGGATCCGGGCCCACCCTGGACCCCCCAGACCCTGAACCCGACCCGGAGGCCTCGCTATTGGCCAGGCTGTAGCCATTGCTGCTGTGGGTGGGCAGGCTGGACAGGGAGTTACGGCCAGAGTCTGACATGGAGCAGGAATGGCTGTTGCGAGCATTGCGTCCTCCGCTGTATGAGTTCCTCTTGCTATCTGAGGAAGAAGACGAGCCGACCAGAGGTACAACGTTCCCGTAGCTCCCAATGCCATTGACCACGTTATTGAACACGGTATTCACGTTATTGACCACTGTATTTCCATTATTCCCATTGATCGACAGGGGCAAGAGGAGGTTGAGGCTGCCTTGGCTCTCAGAGTGGTTGCCCACTGGTCTCGGGGAGAGGTATTGCACTGAGTGGCGGTTCTTCGGGACCACCGGTTTGAACGCGGTGGGACGGATCAGAATCTTCTCCATGTTCTGCAATGGAAGACAGTTTTTGTTAATGAAGACAGTATTTGTTAATGAAGATAGTATTTGTTAATGGAAGATAGTATTTGTTAATGAAGACATTATTTATTAACATCTCTAGGGGGTGTGGGATGGTAGCGTCCCACACCTTGCCAACATCCAACATCCACAGGCACACTGATAGGACGGAAGGTTATTCTGAATGCTCTGATTGGCTTCATTAACCTGTTAAGACTCTAGGGGCAGTATTTCATTTTTGGATAAAAAGACATGCCCGTTTTAAGCGCAATATTTTGTCACGAAAAGATGCTCGACTATGCTTGGAATTGATAGTTTTGGAAAGAAGACACTCTGACGTTTCCAGAACTGTAAAGATTTTCACTGTGAGTGCCATAGAACAAAATCTACAGGCAAAACCAAGATGTTTGAGTGACCAGGAAATCAACAGGATTTCTGGAGGCACGTTTTCCATGATCTCCTTATATGGCTGTGAATGCGACAGGAATGAACGGACACTTCCTATCGTTTCCCCCAGGTGTCTGCAGCATTGTGACGTATTTGTAGGCATATCATTGGAAGATTGACCATAAGAGCCTACAATTACCAAGTGTCCCGCACGGTGTCTGCGTGGAAATTGGTGCGCAAAAGTCAGGTACCAGTATTTTTCCATCCGAATCAGAGAAGAATGCACGCTTCCAGGGAAGGGATTTCAATGAAGAGATATATGACAAAACACCTTGAGGATTGATTCAAACAACGTTTTCCATGTTTCAGTCGATATTATGGAGTTAATTCGGAAAAAAGTTTGACGTTTAGGTGACTGAATTTTCGGTTAGTTTCGGTAGCCAAATGCATAGTAACAAAACGGAACGTTGTGTCCTACACAAGCATCTTTCAGGAAAAACTGGACATCTGCTATGTAACTGAGAGTCTCCTCATTGAAACATCTGAAGTTCTTCAAAGGTAAATTATTTTATTTGATCCCTTTGCTGGTTTTTGTGAATGTTGCGTGCTAAATGCTAACGCTAAATGCTAAGCTAGCTATCACCACTCTTACACAAATGATTGATTTTCTCTGGTTCTAAAGCATATTTTGAAAATCTGAGACGACAGGATTGTTAAGAAAAGGATAAGCTTGAGGATAGGATTCATTTAATTTGCAATTTTCAGAAATCGCTAATTTTGCGTTATGGTAATGAGCTTGAGGCTGTAGTCACGATCCCGGATCCGGGATGGGGCGGACTAAGAGGTTAATATTCATAGGTTTCCAGTAAGCAGCTTTTCTAATGATTTTGAGTATGTCACGACATAAGAGAGAGGGGGAGAGAGAGAGAGAGACAGGGGGGAGGAGAGGGTGGAGAGAGGAAGAGAAAGTTGTAGGGACGGAGAGAGAGAGAGATAGGGACGGATTAAGAGAAGGAGGAGAGAGAGAGACAGAGAAAGACAGCTCTCTACACAGGTTCGGTAAGCGGTTTTCTTAATGGTTTCCCTCAGCCCTCATTAAGTGCGTCAGTTAATATGAGATAGCTCTGACATTGATTATATAGACGCGAGGTGATTGACTGTTAAAAGATCTATAGCCAGCATTGTCTGAGCTGCGATCATGGTTCCCGCTCTATAAATAGAAATGAATAGCCAATCAGAGAGCA
This sequence comes from Oncorhynchus gorbuscha, assembly GCF_021184085.1. NCBI lineage: Eukaryota > Metazoa > Chordata > Actinopteri > Salmoniformes > Salmonidae > Oncorhynchus > Oncorhynchus gorbuscha. The sequence goes on along the minus strand of NC_060180.1, from coordinate 4,074,410 downwards.
GAGAGGATCTAAGGTAAAACATGTCGCAAGCTCGGAAACCACTTGACATTTTGGGAATCCCCCTCCGAAACTCACCTTCTCCAGTTTTCCCGACACAGGGATGAGTTTGGGCGGCGGCCCGCTGATATTCCCGTTGAGACCTCGGTTATTCCTCTGCTCCTCCGAGTCACTACACGGACTCCCCACTGTCACCACATGGTTATCATTCACCTCCTCCCTCACAAACCCATAGTTCCCATTCCCTCCACTACCACCACCACCTCCAGCCACACACCCAGCCGCCCCAGCAGATTTACCCGCCCGAGGCTGCTTCTTGGTGGGCAGTGGCGGCGGCTGGAGCTTGGTGGGCTGGAGCTGGGTCTGGTTGTTGATGATCAGTAGTTGTTCCAGGGAGCTCCCGCTGGGCAGGGTGTTGCTATCACCCTGGAGCTTGAAACAATTGGTAGTTGGGGTGTTACGGCGTGGCTTAGTGCTGAAATAAAAATAATGATCATTTAGAATAATCATTGATAAGAATTACAGTATACAGCACTTTTCCAGTAGCTCTTTTCCATAGTAAGGGAAGAATCACTAGCCTGGCCCCAGGTCTGTTTGTGCTCTTATTTGGTATGATAATCCCATAAGGAGTTGTCAATAGAGCAGAAACAAGGCAAAAGACTGGCATCCAGGCTAGAAAAGCACCTTGTCCACACCCAATATACTCTGAGTGCCAGATCTGTTTGTGCTACCATGCCAACTACTTGTCACTTATTCTCAAGCCATGTTTGTCTTGACCAGGACAGCAATAGAGTGGACAAGGGCATGAACAGACTGGCACCCGGGCTACGACCGATGAGTAGCACCCTACCTGAACTCTCTGGCAGCCCGGCAGTGTCGCTGCTCCTGATGGGTCCGGCCAGAGATGAGGCTGCTGACGGAACCCATGGTGGCTCTGGGGACAAAGGGGCCACACGGCCCTCCGACGACAGGGGAGAGGGTGACGATATGGAGGCTTGTGGGAGGCTTGGGGTGGTCAGTCACAGACACAGGCAGGGTCTGAACCAGAGCCATGTTACCTGGACAACACCAGACATACACCCAACACACTCTGCAGAGAGAGAGAGAGAGAGAGAGAGAGAGAGAGAGAGAGAGAGAGAGAGAGAGAGAGAGAGAGAGAGAGAGAGAGAGAGAGAGAGAGAGAGAGACAGTGACACAATTAGACCCAACCCAATTAATAGAAAACAAGAATACAGTGGGGCAAAAAAGTATTTATTCAGCCACCAATTGTGCAAGTTCTCCCACTTAAAAAGATGAGAGAGGCCTGTAATTTTCATCATAGGTACGCTTCAACTATGACAGACAAAATGAGAGAAAAAATCCAGAAAATCACATTGTAGGATTTTTAATGAATTTATTTGCAAATTATGGTGGAAAATAAGTATTTGGTCACCTACAAACAAGCAAGATTTCTGGCTCTTACAGACCTGTAACTTCTTCTTTAAGAGGCTCCTCTGTCCTCCACTCATTACCTGTATTAATGGCACCTGTTTGAACTTGTTATCAGTATAAAATACACCTGTCCACAACCTCAAACAGTCACACTCCAAACTCCACTATGGCCAAGACCAAAGAGCTGTCAAAGGACACCAGAAACAAAATTGTAGACCTGCACCAGGCTGGGAAGACTGAATCTGCAATAGGTGAGCAGCTTGGTTTGAAGAAATCAACTGTGGGAGCAATTATTAGGAAATGGAAGACATACAAGACTACTGATAATCTCCCTCGATCTGGGCTCCACGCAAGATATCACCCCGTGGGGTCAAAATGATCATAAAAACGGTGAGCAAAAATCCCAGAACCACACGGGGGACCTAGTGAATGACCTGCAGAGAGCTGGGACCAAAGTAACAAAGCCTACCATCAGTAACACACTACGCCGCCAGGGACTCAAATCCTGCAGTGCCAGACGTGTCCCCCTGCTTAAGCCAGTACATGTCCAGGCCCGTCTGAAGTTTGCTAGAGAGCATTTGGATACTGTGAAGCATGGGGGTGGAAACATCATGCTTTGGGGCTGTTTTTCTGCAAAGGGACCACAATTGGTGGCTGACTAATACTTTTTTGCCCCACTGTATATATTCACATTGCAAAGAATAAACACAAAAACTGAGCAAACCAGAATGCTATTTGGCCCTAACCAGAGAGTGCAAAGTGGCAGAATACCTGACCACTGTGACTGACCAATTATTAAGGAAAGCTTTGACTATGTACAGACTCAGTAAGCATAGCCTTGCTATTGAGAAAGGCCGCTGTAGGCAGACCTGGCTCTCAAGAGAATGTGTGAATGTGCACACTGCCCACAAAATGAGGTGGAAACTGAGCTGTACTTCCTAACCTCCTGCCCAATGTATGACCATTTTAGAGACATGTATTTCCCTCAGATTACACAGATACACAAAGAATTCAGATAAACTCCCATATCGACTGGGTGAAATACCACGGTGTGTCATCACGACATGAAGAATTGTGACCTGTTGTCACAAGAACAAACACCATTGTAAATAAAATCCATATTTACGTTGATTTATTTTCCCTTTTGTACTTCTTGCACATCGTTACAACACTGTAAATAGACATAAAACAACATGTGAAATGTCTCTATTCCTTCGGAACTTTTGTGGGTGTAATATTTACTGTTTACTGTTCATTTTATATCGTTATTTCACTTTTGTTTAAAATCTATTTCACTTGTTTCCACAATGTAAATATATGTTTCTCATGCAAATGAAGCCATTTGAATTTAATTGAGATAGAAAGAGAGATAGAGAGAAAAGTTTAATTTCAATGGAATTTTGTCAGGTCATCATGATGGATACTGTTGGCTTCCTCACTGATAAAATGTCACATTCAAACCATCAGTATAGGAAACAGAGATAGAGAGTGTGTACAGAGGGTAGAGGGAGTTCAATATCTTTTGCGTGTGTGTGTATGTGTGTGTGTGTGCTTGGTGTTTAAGTGTTTAATTTCCAGCCAATATTATGCTAGTGTGTTGCCTCAGGGACAGGGAGGGGACACTTTATATTTAGCCTGGTGTGCATTGCTCAAAGCTGTCTGGCCAAGAGGAATAATAGAACCCAACTATGATGGCACACTGCATGTCAGAGCCACACACGCACGCACGCACGCACGCACGCACGCACGCACGCACGCACGCACGCACGCACGCACGCACACACACACACACACACACACACACACACACACACACACACACACACACACACACACACACACGTGTCAAATCCAATGTTATTGGTCACATACATGTGTTTAGCAGATGTTATTGCGAGTGTAGCGAAATGCTTGTGCTTCTAGTTCTGACAGTGCAGCAATATCTAACAAGTAATATCTAACAAGTAATATCTAACAATTTCACAACAAATACCTATTACACATAAATCTAAGTAAAGGAATAGAATTAAGAATATATAAATATATGGACGAGTAATGTCAGAGCGACATAGACTAAGATACAGTAGGATAGAATACAGTATATACATATGAGATGAGTAATGCAAGATATGTAAACTTTATTAAAGTCACATTATTAAAAGTGACTAGTGTTCCATGTATTAAAGTGGCCAATGATTTCAAGTCTGTATATGTAGGCTGCAGCCTCTCTGTGCTTGTCAGAGCCGTGTGTATAGGTGGCAGGGAAGTCAGGCTCAGTCAAACGGAGTGTAAATGGAGTCTTTTAATATATGTCCACTTAACATGCTCCAAACACTAAATACGTACATACATAAACAAACATGGGTACGAGGACCCGTCGCGCACCTATACAACATAAAACAACACTTGACATAAAACACTCTGACAAAGACATGAGGGGAAACAGAGGGTTAAATACACAACATGTAATGAATGGGAATGAAAACAGGTGTGTGGGAAGACAAGACAAAACCGATGGAAAATGAAAAATGGATCAATGATGGCTAGAAGGCCGGTGACGTTGACCGCCGAGCACCGCCCGAACAAGGAGAGGCAACGACTTCGGCAGAAGTCGTGACAGTGCTAGTGATGGCTGTTTAACAATCTGATGATAGAAGGTTTGACATAGAAGCTGTTTTTCAGTCTCTCGGTCCCAGCTTTGATGCACCTGTACTGACCTCGCCTTCTGGATGATAGCGGGCTGAACAGGCCGTTGGCTTGGGTGGTTAAAATCAAATCAAACTGTATTTGTCACATGCGCCGAATACAAGTGTAGACCTTACCGTGAAATGCCTTCTTACACTCCCTTAACCAATAATTCAGTTCAAGAAGAGTTAAGAAAGTACTTACCAAATAATCTAAAGTAAAAAATTATAATAACCTAACAATAACAACGGCTATATGCAGGGGGTACCTGTACCAAGTCAGTGTGCGGTGGTACAGGTTAGAGGTCATTTGTACATGTAGGTAGGGGTGAAGTGACTATGCAATCATAATAAACAGTGAGTAGCAGCAGTGTAAAAGCAAATGGAGGGGGGGGGGAGTCAATGTAAGTAGTCTGGTGGTCATCTGATTAGTTGTTCAGCAGTCTTATGGCTTGGGGGTAGACGCTGTTAACTTCACTAGGGTAGGGGGCAGTATTCGGAATTTTGGATGAAAAGCGTGCCCAAATTAAACTGCCTGCTACTCAGGCCCAGAAGCTAGGCTATGCATATAATTACTATATTTGGATAGAAACCACTCTAACATTTCCAAAACTGTTAAAATAATGTCTGTGAGTATAACAGAACTGATATGGCAGGCGAAAACCTCAGGAAAATCCATCCAGGAAGTACTATTATTTTGAAAGGCTGTTTTTCCATTGAAAGCCTATCCACCACAGAAAGACTTAGGACCCAGTTCACGATCTCTATGGCTTCTTCTACATGTGGCCAGTCTTTGGGCATTGTTTCAGGCTTTTACTCTGAAAAAAGGGGGAGATACAGCACTTTCAATGAGTGGACAGTGGAAATTTCCAGACATGAGTCCAGCGTGTGATCGGGAGTGCGCCTTTCTTGTTTCTCCTTTTCTATTGTCGAAGCTTTTGTCCGGTTGAAATATTATTGATTATTTATGACAAAAACAACCTGAGGATTGATTTTAAACATCGTTTGACATGTTTCTACAATCTTTTTTTGTACTTTTTTTACTTTTCGTCTAGATGTTGAGAGCGCGCATTGTGCCTTTGGAATACTGAACTAAACTAACCAACAGAACGGAGGTTTTTGGACATAAGGGACATTATCGAACAAAACAAACATGTATTGTCTAACATGGAGACCTGGGAGCGCCACCAGATGAAGATCATCAAAGGTAAGTGATTAATTTTAACGCTATTTCTGACTTTTGTGACACCTCTCCTTGGTTGAAAAATGGCTGTATGGTTTTCTGTTGCTAGGCACTGACCTAACAATAATCGTGTGGTGGGCTTTCGCGGTAAAGCCTTTTTGAAATCTGACACAGCGGCTGGATTAACAAGATGTTTATCTTTAATCCTATGTATAAAACTTGTATTTTTCATCAATGTTTATGATGAGTATTTCTGTAATTTGATGTGGCTCTGAAATTTCACCGGATGTTTGTTTGAGACAATGATTACTGTACATAATGCACCAATTTCAACTGAGGTCTTTGGACAGAAAGATTAACTTTATCGAACAAAACACACATTTATTGTGTGACATGAAGACCTGTGAGTGCCATCTGATGAAGATCAAAGGTTAGTGATTAATTTAATCGCTAAACTGACTATTGTGAGCCCTCTCCTTGGCTGGAAAATGGCTGTATGGTTTTTTGTGGCTAGGCGCTGAACTAACATAATCGCATGGTATGCTAACGCAGTAAAGCCTTTTTGAAAGCGGACACTGTGGTTGGATTTACAAGAAGTTTATCTTTAAAATGGTGTATAATACTTGTATGTTTGAGGAATTTTAATTATGGGATTTCTGTTGTTTTGAATTTGGCGCCCTGCAATTTCACTTGCTGTTGTCAAGGTGGGACGCTACCGTTCCACTGGTACCAGAGAGGTTAAGGAGCCTTTTGGTCCTAGACTTGGTGCTCTGGTACCATGCGGTAGCAGAGAAAACTGTCTATGACTTGGGTGACTGGAGCCTGACAATTTTATGGGCTTTCTTCTGACACTGCCAATTATATAGGTCCTGGACTGCAGGAAGTTTTGCCCCAGTGATGTCCTGGGCCGTATGCACTACCCTCTGCAGCGCCTTACGGTCTAATGCTGAGTAGTTGCCATACCAAGAGGTCATGCAAGTGGTCAGGATACTTTTGAGGGTGCAGCTGTAGAACCTTTTGAGGATCTGGGGACCCATGCCAAATCTTTTCAGTCTCCTGAAGGGGAAAAGGTTTTGTCGTGCCCTCTTGGTGTGTTTGGACCATGATAGATCGTTGGTGATGTGGACACCAAGGAGTGGAGCTCAGACGGCCATTTCCTGTAGTCCACGATCAACTCTTTTGTCTTGCTCACATCGAGGGAGAGATTGTTGTCCTGGCACCACACTGCCAGTTCTCTGACCTCCTCCCTATCGGCTGTCTCATCGTTGTTGTGTCGTCAGCAAACTTAATGGTGTTGGAGTCGTGTTTGTTCACGCAGTCGTGGGTGAACAGGGAGTACAGGAAGGGACTAAGTACACACCCTTAATGGGCCCCAGTGTTGAGGATCTGCGTGGCAGACGTGTTGTTGCCTACCCTTACCAGTTGGGGGTGGCCCGTCAGGAAGTCCAGGATATCGTTGCAGAGGGAGGTGTTTAGACCTAGGGTCCTTAGCTTAGTGATGAGCTTCGTGGGTACTATGGTGTTGAATGCTGAGCTGTAGTCAATGAACAGCATTCTCACATAGGTGTTCCTTTTGTCCAGGTGAGAAAGGGCAGTGTGGAGTGCAATTGAGATTGTGTCATCTGTGGATCTGTTGGTTGTGGTATGCGAATTGGAGTGGGTCTAGGGTATCTGGGATGATGCTCTTGATGTGAGCCATGACCAGTCTTTCAAGGCACTTCATGGCTACTGACGTGAGTGCTACGGGGCGGTAATCATTTAGGCAGGTTACCTTCGCTTCCTTGGACATAGAGACTATGGTGGTCTGATTGAAACATGTAGGTATTACAGATTCAGTCAGGGAGAGGTTGAAAATGTCAGTGAAGACACTAGCCAGTTGGTCAGCGCATGCTTTGAGTTCACATCCTGGTAATCCATCTGGCTTTGTGAATGTTGACCTGTTTAAAGGTCTTGCTCACATCGGCTACCGAGAGTGTTATCACACAGTCATCCAGAACAGCTGGTGCTCTCGTGCATGCTTAAGTGTTGCTTGCCTCGAAGCGCGCTTAAAAGGCAGTCCTGTAGCGTAGCATCCACGTCATCTGACCACTACTGTATTGAGTGAGTCACTTGTACTTCCTGCTTGAGTTTTTGCTTGTCAGCAGGATTCAGAAGGATACAATTATTGTCAGATTTGCCAAATGCAGGGCGAGGGAGAGCTTTGTATGCATCTTTTGTGTGGAGTAAAGGTACTCTAGAGTTTTTTCCCCTCTGGTTGCACATGTAACATGCTGGTAAAAATGTGGCATTTTTCTTGTTTGCTTCGGCCTTCTAGAGTTGGTTGAGTGTGATCTTAGTGCCTGTGGTGGTAAATATAGACTATAATATAGATGAGAACTCTCTTGGTCTACAGCTTATCATAAGGTACTCTACCTCAGGCGGGCAATACCTCAAGACTTCTTTAATACTAGACATCGCGCAACAGCTGTTATTGACAAAAAGACACACACCCCCACCCCTCGTCTTACCAGACGTAGCTTCTCTGTTCTGCTTGTGCATTGAAAATCCCTCCAGCTCTATATTATCCGTGTCGTCGTTCAGCAACGATTCAGTGAAACATAGGATATTACAGTTCTTAATGTCCTGTTGGTAGGATAATCGTAATCGTAGATCATCAATTTGATTTTCCAATGATTGCATGTTAGCAAGTAGAATTGATGGCAGTGGGAGTTTACTCTGATCGCCTATGGATTCTCAGAAGGCAGCGTGATCTGCATCCTCTTTTCCTCTGTCATTTCTTTACGCAAATGACATGGATCTGGGCCTGTTCCCGGGAGAGCAGCATATATTTCTCGTCAGACTCGTTAAAGGAAAAAGCTTCTTCCAGTTCGTGGTGAGTTAATCCCAGTTCTTGATGTCCAGAAGTTATTTTTGGTCATAAGAGACAGTGCCAGCAACATTATGTACAAAATAAGTTAAATAATAAGTTAAAAACAACACTAAAAAAACTAATAAAATAGCACAATTGGTTACAGGCATGTAAAACGTCTGCAATCCTCTTCGGCACCATTTTACACTTAACACTCAGGTTGTTGTCCTTGATGATGTTTTTGTCCTTCCTGTAACATCAGGAGCTGTAGGTGTCCTGGAGGGCAGGTAGTTTGGCCCCGGTGATGCGTTGTGCACATATGAGGGTGACTGTGTGCTGAGGGAGTGTGTGTGTGTGTGTGTGTGTGTGTGTGTGTGTGTGTGTGTGTGTGTGTGTGTGTGTGTGTGTGTGTGTGTGTGTGTGTGTGTGTGTGTGTGTGTGTGTGTGTGTGTGTGTGTGTGTGTGTGTGTGTGTGTGTGTGTGTGTGTGGTATGCGAGAATTTGACCATTTCCCAGGCCAGAATCATCATGGATCACATCCTCCTTTCACCTTCAGCCCCCCACCCTTCTCCTCACCCCCAGTCCAGTCAAGGTATACTCTGCCTGGAATAATGGCATTAGAGGACCCTCCAGGACGGTAGGTGCCCCCCCCTACCCTAATCCTGTGACCCCAGCAGGAGTGGGCCGTAACTGGGCAGACTCCCTCCTCTCCCCCTTGACCTCCAGGGGCCCGGGTTTGTTCCTGCTACTCTGGGATACAAATCCCCAGAGCCAATTTCTCTCTGATGTTGTTCACCGATTATTTCTAAAGTTATTGAAGTAACTACTCCTCCTCCCTCACACACACATTCCCCGCTCCATTCTCCTTCACTAGTTAGACCGAGCTAAAATACACTTCACCTTCTCCTCTCCAAAACATGCTGAGAAAGTGGGTTTGTTGTCTGAGCTCTACTTTGCCTCAGATGCAGTGAGGGTAATTAGCAGAGGATGATTTGGAAGAATGCCACAAAAACACTGCAGAACTATCTTGTTCTTTGGAAGCTTATGTAAATACGTTTTGAAAAACTTTAAAGTATGACAATGCCTTAACAGAAAATGCTTTAAACTGTACCAAAGTGCCTAACGAGCTTGTCTGGTGATGCAACTCCATTCCCCATCTTAGAATAGCATCTGACGAATGACTGAAGAGATGTAAAAGAGGAATGAGGCTCCAGATACCTCTCTCTTTCTGACAGCTAGTAGATGAGACTGAAGGGTAGTGGTGTGACCGAGGATCTTTACCTCTACCTCTACCCAGATAGGATCCGTCACTGGGAAGTATATGATAAATCTGTTAATAACTCCAGGGTTGCCACAGGGAGGAAAGGATTATTACGGATATTTGAGTCACCTCTGGGATTTTACAGAATCTCTACAGACTTCCGGAATGTCTATGGTGCTTCAGAGAGAAAGAAAGGATGGAAAAGCCAGGTATTCCAATCAAGAGGCACAGCAAATATCCCAAATCTCTTGGGAATGAGGACACTTGAGACTTACTCCTGTTTGGTTAGTGTTTGGTGTGCATACAGATACTGAGCATCATGGGTAAGAGCGGTTTTCAAGGAATGGCCATCTCCTGTCTCTGTACGCACATACACTGAGTGTACAAAACATTCTGAACACCTTCCTAATATTGAGTTGCACCCCCCCTTTCCCTCAGAACAGCTTCAATTCGTTGGGGCATGTACGCTACAAAATGTCAAAAGTATTCTACAGGGCCGCTGGCCCATGTTGACTCCAATCCTTCCCACAGTTGTGTCAGTTGGCAGGATGTCCTTTGATTGGTGGACCATTCTTGATACACACAGAAAACTGTTCAGAGTATTTAAAAAAACAGCAGCGTTGCAGTTCTTGACACACTCAAACCAGTGCGCCTACTATCATAACCTGTTCAAAGGTTGTTTTGGCAGTTATTTGTAAGTTTGATCATGCTAATAAAGATCTTTAACAATACTAGAATAGTGTGTACACATATAATATATTATTTCTGTACCTGCTGAGGGGAGGACGGCTCATAATAATTGCCGGAACGGAGCGAATGCAATGACATCAAACCATGTGTTTGATGTATTTGATACCAATCCACTGATTCTGCTCCAGCCATTACCACTAGCCTGTCCTCCCAAATTAAGGTACCACCAACCTCCTGTGCTCTGTACTGCCTTAATAATCATGATTCATGACATTTCATAAAAAAAGTCCCTTCAAGAACCAAGTTCTCACTAGTTGCTGTAGGGTGTCTGGCCATTTGGCTGAAGAATGCTCTCCTTCCCTCCCTGATCTTCTGTCTAGCAACAAGGATATATAGAGTTGCAGAGAGCAGTAAATGGCAAGTAACTTACTTCAGCATGGAGCCAACACAATGTTTCCGTGTTTTACCTCTTCTCCTCCCTCCACTCATCCCACTTTCCTGTCCATGCTTATTTTCTGCCACATCCTCTTCCTCCCTTCCTTTTATTTCCTGTTCTGGATTATCACTCCACCGCACTCCTGTCTTTCCTCCTGTCCCTTTCCTCTCCAACCCCATTTCCACACTGCTCCATTTCGATGTATCCTTTCCCTTACTAAGCCACCATAGCGTGACGGATCCACGACAAAGCAACCGTGAGCAACAGGTGTAGGATATCAATCTGATTTACAGTAGGAATCCAGTAGGGCTACAAAGGGCATTGAGCAAGTTCATACGCTTTTTGTCCTTACAGCAGCTTAGGGTTAGGGTGACAGTTAGGGGTTGTGGTGAAAATCACAGCCGTGGAACGGCAGGTAGCCTAGCGGTTAAGAGCGTTGGGCCAGTAACTGAAAAGTTGCTGGTTCGAATCCCTGAGCTGACAAGGTGAAAAATCTATTGTTGTGCCCTCAAACAAAGCACTTAACCCCAATTGTTCCTGTAAAATGCTATGGAAAAGAGTGTCTGATAAATGAGTAAAATCGACAAAAAATGCTTGCCCATATGGTGACTGTCATAGTTCCCTCCTCTCTAGCATGGCTAAAGTGATGACAGTTGGATCTAGGTCACAACAACAGCAAAATGGCCACACATGCGCTTCAAATCCAATTTTATTGGACACATACACATATTTAACAGATGTTATTGAGGGTATAGCGAAATGCTTGTGTTCCTAGCTCCATGTATGCAGTAACACACACAGCTGCGGAAGCATTGTCTCCGTTTATCAGATAAGATTGTGTTATCTGGAGGCAGAAATACACGTGTTACGACCTGGATGTATAATTGATGTAAGGAGGGATTTACGTTTCATGAATACAGCTTAATTCATCTCTGTTGATTAACGCTAAGACACACACACACACACTTGAACACTTAAAGCTGCAACACTTAAAGCTCCTTGTCTTTAGTTTTGGTTTTGCGACTTCTACTTTTGGTTTTGTACACCAGCGTCAAACAGCAGAAAATACAATATTTTTGGTTATTGAAAATATATTTTCACAGCGGTTGATTATCTACACTATAGTTGCTGGTTTTGTCACATAAACTGAAATTAGGCAAACTATTAGAATTTTAACCAGGAAATGGCAGAACGATAACTGCATATTGCACCTTTAAAATAGATCAATTCTAAACTGACTATAGAGATCGCAATAATACACTGTCACAGTTAACGATATCAGACAGACAGATAAATGAGCAGAGAGGTGGAACACAGAGAAGAGAGAAGGGATAAGAGAGATAGAGATGAGAGCGAGAGAAGCGAGATAGTGAGTAACTCACTGACTGACTGACTGACTCCCTGACTGGCTAAGAGAAACAGAGGTATAGGAAAAGAATGAGTGAGTCATGTTAAAGTTTAAACCATACCTAATAAGGAGCCATGTCCATTGGTCACGCATCCGCTGAAACTTTACATTCAAATCTCAGACGGGTTGAAACAGATACTGTTACTTTAACTCTTTAACAAAGAGAGATCTCCTTTCATGCCTGTCCAAAAGCTTGGAGGTTATTGCCCTTACATTCCTCCCTCCACAGAGACTGTCTGTCTGATGTCTCTGTCACCTTCCCTCACATGGCATTTAGACCTGTAGCGCGTGTGTGTGTCCACTCCTTACTAGCTTATGGCTCCTGAGCGGCGCAGTGGTCCAAGGCACTCTGGTTCGATCCCGGGCTGTATCACAACAGGCCGTGATCGGGAGTCCCATAGGGCGGTGCAAAATTGGGCCTGCGTCGTCCGGGTTAGGGGAGGGTTTGGCTGGAGTAGGCCGTCATTGTAAATTAAAATATGTTCTTAACTGACTTGCCTAGTTAAATAGAAAAATGAAATAAAAAATAGCCTCTATGGCTGCCAGTTGGTTTCTGTGTTTGCCAATTGTTCCTAGTTTGGGAGGTACGTAGCTTTGCTGAATGAATCAGTCTGCCACCAGGTTACTAACCCACTACATTAAAGTCTGCCACCAGGTTACTAACCCACTACATTAAAGTCTGCCACCAGGTTACTAACCCACTACATTAAAGTCTGCTACCAGGTTACTAACCCACTACATTAAAGTCTGCCACCAGGTTACTAACCCACTACATTAAAGTCTGCTACCAGGTTACCAACCCACTACATTAAAGTCTGCTACCAGGTTACCAACCCACTACATTCAAGTCTGCCACCAGGTTACTAACCCACTACATTAAAGTCTGCTACCAGGTTACCAACCCACTACATTCAAGTCTGCCACCAGGTTACTAACCCACTACATTTAAGTCTGCCACCAGGTTACTAACCCACTACATTAAAGTCTGCTACCAGGTTACCAACCCACTACATTCAAGTCTGCCACCAGGTTACTAACCCACTACATTAAAGTCTACCACCAGGTTACTAACCCACTACATTAAAGTCAGCCACCAGGTTACTAACCCACTACATTAAAGCAGGATGTCTATGCTGAAACATAGAATACACACACAAATGAAACCAGCTCGTGAACGCTGCCTGTGGTCAGATGAAACCAGCTAGTGAATGCTGCCTGTAGTCAGATGAAACCAGCTAGTGAACGTTGCCTGTAGTCAGATGAAACCAGCTAGTGAACGCTGCCTGTAGTCAGATGAAACCAGCTAGTGAACGCTGCCTGTAGTCCGATGAAACCAGCTAGTGAACGCTGCCTGTAGTCAGATGAAACCAGCTAGTGAACGCTGCCTGTGGTCAGATGAAACCAGCTAGTGAACGCTGCCTGTAGTCAGATGAAACCAGCTAGTGAACGCTGCCTGTGGTCAGATGAAACCAGCTAGTGAACGCTGCCTGTAGTCAGATGAAACCAGCTAGTGAATGCTGCCTGTGGTCAGATGAAACCAGCTAGTGAATGCTGCCTGTAGTCAGATGAAACCAGCTAGTGAACGCTGCCTGTGGTCAGATGAAACCAGCTAGTGAATGCTGCTTGTAGTCAGATGAAACCAGCTAGTGAACGCTGCCTGTGGTCAGATGAAACCAGCTAGTGAATGCTGCCTGTAGTCAGATGAAACCAGCTAGTGAACGCTGCCCGTTGCCTGTAGTCAGATGAAACCAGCTAGTGAACGCTGCCTGTAGTCAGATGAAACCAGCTAGTGAACGCTGCCTGTAGTCAGATGAAACCAGCTAGTGAACGCTGCCTGTAGTCAGATGAAACCAGCTAGTGAATGTTGCCTGTAGTCAGATGAAACCAGCTAGTGAATGTTGCCTGTAGTCAGATGAAACCATCTAGTGAACGCTGCCTGTGGTCAGATGAAACCAGCTAGTGAACGCTGCCTGTAGTACACCAGCAACAAAAGCCTTTTTTAAGGTCAACTTGTTGCTATTGCAAACTTCTGCTACTCTCTCTGTTTGGATCAGTTGCCATGGCACTAGAGAGGCCCACATGTTTATGCCCAGGGTGAAATGCAATAGAGGGACGGTGGGAGGGACAGAGGGAGAGAGGGAGGGAGGGAGGGTGGGAGGGACAGAGGGAGGGTGGGAGGGACAGAGGGAGGGAGGGAGGGTGGGAGGGAGGGAGGGTGGGAGGGACAGAGGGAGAGAGGGAGGGTGGGAGGGAGGGCTGGAATGAGAGAAAGAAAGGAAAAAAGGGGAAAAGAAAGACAGAACGAAGAACAAAAGAAAGAATGAAATAGGACACTGGGAATAGGTGAAAGAAAAAAAAGAGAGAAAGAAAGAGTGAATGTGTGTGTGTGTGTGTGTGTGTGTGTCTGACAGGGGGCAGGTTGGCTCCTTAGCATCTCAAAGCATCTGGGCTCCATTATGGCCTGACTATAGAGTATAGAAACACACACACACACACACACACACACACACACACACACACACACACACACACACACACACACACACACACACACACACACACACACACACACACACACACACACACACACACACACACACACACACACACACACACACACACACACACACACACACACACACACACACAGTGAGTCCCTATGGGGGTTGAGAGAGCGAGAGGAGCAGGCAGTAATCCATTGTAAGTGGATGTAGTCAGAGACCTCAAGAAGACATAAGGAGAAACCCAAACACGGGGACATCTGGGGTACAGTAGCTGTCAATCACACGAGGAGCGTCTCCAGTGGCACCACCCGGGAGTATACTGGTAGAGTGTACACAAACACACAAACAAATGCATGCAGTCAGGCACAGCAGGTGGGGTTCACTGTATGGGCATAAGAGGAGTGCTGTGATGTTGCCAAAGTGTGACAGTGGTATTGGTGTGCAGCATTAATCATTATAATTGCTACAGGGATTGATTAATCAGGCCTTGGCTGGTCATCATAGTCGTTACAGGGATTGATTAATCAGGCCTTGGCTGGTCATCATAGTCGTTACAGGGATTGATTAATCAGGCCTTGGCTGGTCATCATAGTCGTTACAGGGATTGATTAATCAGGCCTTGGCTGGTCATCATAGTCGTTACAGGGATTGATTAATCAGGCCTTGGCTGGTCATCATAGTCGTTACAGGGATTGATTAATCAGGCCTTGGCTGGTCATCATAGTCGTTACAGGGATTGATTAATCAGGCCTTGGCTGGTCATCATAGTCGTTACAGGGATTGATTAATCAGGCGTTGGCTGGTCATCATAGTCGTTACAGGGATTGAATAATCAGGTCAGCGACTTTAAAAGTGGCCAGCTTTCCAACAAGTCAGTTCGTCAAATTTCTGCCCTGCTAGAGCTGCCCCAGTCGACTGTAAGTGCTGTTATTGTGGAGTGGAAACGTCTAGGAGCAACAATGGTTCAGCCGTGAAGTGGTAGGCCACACAAGCTCACAGAACGGGACCGCCGACTGCTGAAGCGTGTAAAAATTGTCTGTCCTCCGTTGCAACACTACCGAGTTCCAAACTGCTTCTGGAAGCAACGTCACCACAAGAACTGTTCGTCGGGAGCTTCGTGAAATGGTTTTCTATGGCTGAGCAGCCACTCACAAGCCTGAGATCACCATGTGCAATGCCAAGCATCGGCTGGAGTGGTGTAAAGCTTTAATTTGGAGCAGTGGAAACGCGTTCTCTGGAGTGATGAATCACGCTTCACCATCTGGCAGCCCGACAGACAAATCTGGGTTTGGCAGATGCCAGGAGAATGCTATCTGCCCGAATGCATAGTGCCAACTGTAAAATTTGGTGGAGGAGGAATAATGGTCTGGGGCTGTTTTCCATGGTTAGGGCTAGGCCCCTTCATTCCAGTGAAGGGAAATCTTAACACTACAGCATACAATGACATTCTAGACAATTATGTGCTTCCAACTTTGTGGCAAATGTTTGGGTCTAGCCCTTTCCTGTTTCAGCATGAGAATGCCCCTGTGCACAAAGCGAGGTCCATACAGAAATGGTTTGTCGTGGAAGAACTTGACTATCCTGCACAGGGCCCTGACCTCAACCCCAAGAAACACCTTTGGGATGAACTGGAACGCCGACTGTGAGGCAGGCCTAATCGCCAAACATCATTGCCCGGCTCTCTAATGCTCTTGTGGCTGAATGGAAGCAAGTCCCAGCAGCAATATTCCAACATCTAGTGGAAAGCCTTCGCAGAAGTGTGGAGGCTATTTTAGCAGCAAAGGAGGGACCAACTCCATATTAATGCCCATGATTTTGGAATGAGATGCTCGACGAGCAGGTGTCCACATACCTTTGGCCATGTGTGTGTATATTCATCTATTACACACTATTCTATTATGTTCCATATTATTTAGTCTGTGGGTGTGGCCATAAGGAATACAGTAGGAGACAGCTCTGGGGCAGATGAGGTTTACAGTTGGTCCTTAGTCAGCTGGTCTGGTCAGGTCTGGTCTGTCTGGCTGGCCTGTCCGGTCTGGTCTGCTTGGTCTGTCTGTCTGTCTGGTCCATCTGTCTGGTCAGGTCTGTTCTGTCGGTCTGGTCTGTTCTGTCGGTCTGGTCTGTTCTGTCGGTCTGGTCTGTCTAGTCTGGTCTGTCTGATCTGGTCTATCTATCTGGTCTAGTCTGTCTGGCATGGTCTGTCTGTTTGGTCTGTCTGTCTGGTCTAGTCTGTCTGGTCTGGCCTGCCTGGTCTGTCTGGTCTGGCCTGCCTGGTCTGTCTGGTCTCTGTCTGGCCTGTCTGGACAGTCTGGTCTGTCTGTCTGGTCTGGTCTATAATTTATATTTATCTGGTCTGGTCTGTATGGTCTGTCTGGTCTGTTCTGTCTGGTCTGTCTATAATTTCTGTCTGGTCTGTATGGTCTTGTCTGGTCCTAGACCTTAGTGCTGCTTTTGATACCATCGATCACCACATTCTTTTGGAGAGATTGGAAACCCAAATTGGTCTACACGGACATGTTCTGGCCTGGTTTAGATCTTATCTGTCGGAAAGATATCAGTTTGTCTCTGTGAATGGTTTGTCCTCTGACAAATCAACTGTAAATTTCGGTGTTCCTCAAGGTTCCGTTTTAGGACCACACTATTGTTTTCTCTATATATTTTACCTCTTGGGGATGTTATTCGAAAACATAATGTTAACTTTCACTGCTATGCGGATGACACACAGCTGTACATTTCAATGAAACATGGTGAAGCCCCAAAATTGCCCTCCCTAGAAGCATGTGTTTCAGACATAAGGAAGTGGATGGCTGCAAACGTTCTACTATTAAACTCGGACAAAACAGAGATGCTTGTTCTAGGTCCCAAGAAACAAAGAGCTCTTCTGTTGAATCTGACAATTAATCTTAATGGTTGTACAGTTGTCTCAAATAAAACTGTGAAGGACCTCAGCGTTACTCTGGACCCTGATCTCTCTTTTGAAGAACATATCAAGACCATTTCAAGGACAGCTTTTTTCCATCTACGTAACATTGCAAAAATCAGAAACTTTCTGTACAAAAATGATGCAGAAAAATTAATCCATGCTTTTGTCACTTCTAGGTTAGACTACTGCAATGCTCTACTTTCCGGCTACCCGGGATAAAGCACTAAATAAACTTCAGTTAGTGCTAAATACGGCTGCTAGAATCCTGACTAGAACCAAAACATTTGATCATATTACTCCAGTGCTAGCCTCTCTACACTGGCTTCCTGTCAAAGCAAGGGCTGATTTCAAGGTTTTACTGCTAACCTACAAAGCATTACATGGGCTTGCTCCTACCTATCTCTCTGATTTGGTCCTGCCGTACATACCTACACGTACGCTACGGTCACAAGACACAGGCCTCCTAATTGTCCCTAGAATTTCTAAGCAAACAGCTGGAGGCAGGGCTTTCTCCTATAGAGCTCCATTTTTATGGAACGGTCTGCCTACCCATGTCAGAGACGCAAACTCGGTCTCAACCTTTAAGTCTTTACTGAAGACTCATCTCTTCAGTGGGTCATATGATTGAGTGTAGTCTGGCCCAGGAGTGGGAAGGTGAACGGAAAGGCTCTGGAGCAACGAACCGCCCTTGCTGTCTCTGCCTGGCCGGTTCCCCTCTTTCCACTGGGATTCTCTGCCTCTAACCCTATTACAGGGGCTGAGTCACTGGCTTACTGGGGCTCTCTCATGCCATCCCTGGAGGGGGTGTGTCACCTGAGTGGGTTGATTCACTGTTGTGGTCATCCTGTCTGGGTTGGCGCCCCCCCTTGGGTTGTGCCGTGTCGGAGATCTTTGTGGGCTATACTCAGCCTTGTCTCAGCATGGTAAGTTGGTGGTTGAAGATATCCCTCTAGTGGTGTGGGGGCTGTGCTTTGGCAAAGTGGGTGGGGTTATATCCTTCCTGTTTGGCCCTGTCCGGGGGTGTCCTCGGATGGGGCCACAGTGTCTCCTGACCCCTCCTGTCTCAGCCTCCAGTATTTATGCTGCAGTAGTTTATGTGTCGGGGGGCTAGGGTCAGTTTGTTATATCTGGAGTACCTCTCCTGTCCTATTCGGTGTCCTGTGTGAATCTAAGTGTGCGTTCTCTAATTCTCTCCTTCTCTCTTTCTTTCTCTCTCTCGGAGGACCTGAGCCCTAGGACCATGCCCCAGGACTACCTGACATGATGACTCCTTGCTGTCCCCAGTCCACCTGGCCATGCTGCTGCTCCAGTTTCAACTGTTCTGCCTTACTATTATTCGACCATGCTGGTCATTTATGAACATTTGAACATCTTGGCCATGTTCTGTTATAATCTCCACCCGGCACAGCCAGAAGAGGACTGGCCACCCCACATAGCCTGGTTCCTCTCTAGGTTTCGTCCTAGGTTTTGGCCTTTCTAGGGAGGTTTTCCTAGCCACCGTGCTTCTACACCTGCATTGCTTGCTGTTTGGGGTTTTAGGCTGGGTTTCTGTACAGCACTTTGAGATATCAGCTGATGTACGAAGGGCTATATAAATACATTTGATTTGATTTGTATGGTCTGTCTGATCTGGTCTGTCTGTGGTCTGGTCTGGCCTGTCTGGTCTGTCTGGTCTTGTCTGGTCTGTCTATCATTTTTGTCTTGTCTGTCTGGTCTGGTTTGTTTGGTTTGTCTGTTCTGGTCTGTCTGTCTGGTCTGTCTATCATTTATGTATCTGGTCTGGTCTTGTCTGTATGGTCTGTCTGGTCTGTCTATCTGGTCTGTCTATCATTTCTGTCTGGTCTGTCTGGTCTGTCTGTCTGGTCTTGTCTGGCCTGTCTGGTCTTGTATGTCTGGTCTTGTCTGTCTGGTCTGTTTGGGTTGTCTGATCTGGTCTGTCTGGTCCGTCTTTCATTTCTGTCTCTGGTCTGGTCTTGTCTGTATGGTCTGTTGGTCTGATCTGTCTATCTGGTCTGTATCATTTCTGTCTGATCTGGTCTGTCTGGTCTGGTCTGTCTGTCTGGTCTGTCTATCATTTCTATCTATTGTCTGTATGGTCTGTCTGGTCTGGTCTGTCTGGTCTGTCTATCATTTCTGTCTGGTCTGGCCTGTCTGGTCTGTCTGGTCTGTTCTGTCGGTCTGGTCTGTCTGGTCTGTTTGGGTTGTCTGATCTGGTCTGTCTGTCTGGTCTGGCCTGTCTGGTCTGGCCTGTCTGATCTGGTCTATAATTTCTGTCTCTTGTCTGTATGGTCTGTCTGGTCTGTCTGTCTGGTCTGTCTATCATTTCTGTCTGGTCTGGCCTGTCTGGTCTGGTCTAGTCTGGTCTGTCTGGTCTGTTCTGTCGGCCTGGTCTTGTCTGTCTGGTCTTTTTGGGTTGTCTGATCTGGTCTGTCTGGTCCGTCTATCATTTCTGTCTCTGTTCTGGTCTTGTCTGTATGGTCTGTCGGTCTGGTCTGTTTGAGTTGTCTGGTCTGGTCTGTCTGTCTGGTCTGTCTGGTCTGTTTGGTTTGTCTGATCTGGTCTGTCTGGTCTGTCTATAATTTCTGTCTGGTCTGTCTATCATTTCTGTCTCTGGTCTGGTCTTGTCTATCTGGTCTGTATAATTACTGCCTGGCCTGGCCTGTATGGTCTGGTCTGATCTGGTCTGTTAGTCTGTCTGATCTGGTCTATCATTTCTGTCTCTTGTCTGTATGGTCTGTCTGGTCTGGTCTGTCTGTCTGGTCTGTCTATCATTTATGTCTGGTCTGGTCTAGTTTGGTCTGGTCTAGTCTGGTCTGTTCTCTCTGTCTGGTCTGTCTATCATTTTTGTCTGATCTGGTCTGTCTGGTCTGTCTGTCTGGTCTGGGAATGAGAAGGGAAGGCATTGGAAGTATGTGAGGGGAAATGGCTGAGTTGCCTCTTGCCAGTTGTCTAGTCGTAAATTTCAGAATTCCATTGTGAATTTTCAACCACTAATCGTTATTTATCAGTGGCCAGCAATCAGACATGAGGACAGACGTATTTGTGTGGGGGTTGCAGGTTGCAGTCAGACAGACAGACATCAGGGATAATATGAATACTGTTAGTGGTGGTGGTGGTGGTGGTGGTGGTGGTGGTGGTGGTGGTGGGTGGGTGTGTGTGTGTGTGTGTGTGTGTGTGTGTGTGTGTGTGTGTGTGTGTGTGTGTGTGTGTGTGTGTGTGTGTGTGTGTGTGTGTGTGTGTGTGTGTGTGTGTGTGTGCGGAGAGACTCTGCACCACTCTGCCAGCCTGCTATTGTCCATCAGACGCCACTCCCAAATCAACCCCTTGACACTGCCCCTAGATGCCTATCACTCCTCGTTGCCCCCCTGTACAACGGAGAGAATGAGATAGCTGGACCTGTCATATCTAACTAATGATATCACAGTCCAATGATATCACAGTCCAGAACATCTGATTAAACTCATCATCAACATCTGGATTAGTTGAATCCAGTGTGTTGGTACCTCATCATCAACATCTTGATTAGTTGAATCCAGTGTGTTGGTAACTCCTCATCAACATCTGGATTAGTTGAATCCAGTGTGTTGGTACCTCATCAACATCTGGATTAGTTGAATCCAGTGTGTTGGTACCTCATCAACATCTGGATTAGTTGAATCCAGTGTGTTGGTACCTCATCATCAACATCTTGATTAGTTGAATCCAGTGTGTTGGTAACTCCTCATCAACATCTGGATTAGTTGAATCCAGTGTGTTGGTACCTCATCAACATCTGGATTAGTTGAATCCAGTGTGTTGGTAACTCCTCATCAACATCTGGATTAGTTGAATCCAGTGTGTTGGTACCTCATCAACATCTGGATTAGTTGAATCCAGTGTGTTGGTACCTCATCAACATCTGGATTAGTTGAATCCAGTGTGTTGGTACCTCATCAACATCTGGATTAGTTGAATCCAGTGTGTTGGTACCTCATCAACATCTGGATTAGTTGAATCCAGTGTGTTGGTAACTCCTCATCAACATCTGGATTAGTTGAATCCAGTGTGTTGGTACCTCATCAACATCTGGATTAGTTGAATCCAGTGTGTTGGTACCTCATCAACATCTGGATTAGTTGAATCCAGTGTGTTGGTACCTCATCAACATCTGGATTAGTTGAATCCAGTGTGTTGGTACCTCATCAACATCTGGATTAGTTGAATCCAGTGTGTTGGTACCTCATCAACATCTGGATTAGTTGAATCCAGTGTGTTGGTAACTCCTCATCAACATCTGGATTAGTTGAATCCAGTGTGTTGGTACCTCATCAACATCTGGATTAGTTGAATCCAGTGTGTTGGTACCTCATCAACATCTGGATTAGTTGAATCCAGTGTGTTGGTACCTCATCAACATCTGGATTAGTTGAATCCAGTGTGTTGGTACCTCATCAACATCTGGATTAGTTGAATCCAGTGTGTTGGTACCTCATCAACATCTGGATTAGTTGAATCCAGTGTGTTGGTAACTCCTCATCAACATCTGGATTAGTTGAATCCAGTGTGTTGGTACCTCATCAACATCTGGATTAGTTGAATCCAGTGTGTTGGTAACTCCTCATCAACATCTGGATTAGTTGAATCCAGTGTGTTGGTACCTCATCAACATCTGGATTAGTTGAATCCAGTGTGTTGGTACCTCATCAACATCTGGATTAGTTGAATCCAGTGTGTTGGTACCTCATCAACATCTGGATTAGTTGAATCCAGTGTGTTGGTACCTCATCAACATCTGGATTAGTTGAATCCAGTGTGTTGGTACCTCATCAACATCTGGATTAGTTGAATCCAGTGTGTTGGTACCTCATCAACATCTGGATTAGTTGAATCCAGTGTGTTGGTACTGGTCTGGAACAAAAGCCTCAGCTACATTGACTGTGTTGTTCTGTTGCTGTAAGCCAATGGGAAAAGTAGCTCACACTGTTGTACACTAGTTGAGGTGATCCCCTATTGTTGGGTTTGTTCACTTTTACAGCCAACCCTGATTTGTCTGACATAGATTGACGAGGAGCTCAAAGAACGAGAGACAAAAGGAACAAAAAGTGAGGGGATAAACAAAACTTCCCTCCAAAACTCTCCTTCCTTCCCGAGGAGTTGTTTCTATAGTAAGTGGACAGCTATTGTTTATTAAGAGTTAAAGACGACAAAGACAATGGTGTTTTTTTGTTTGTTATCTCACTCTAAATCCAATCTCACTCTTTCATGAACAAGAGGAGGGGGGAGAAAAATAATAGGGAAGCCCAGTAACAGAGCCCTGCATCTGGGAAGAGGATAACTACCATATCCAGGCTTCAGCAGGAGAAACTAGGCCACACTATCACAGAGATTCAAAATGTCTCCTGTTTCTGCACAGCAAAGTCAAGGTTTTCAATAAAGGACTTAAGTGAGAGAGGAGGCTGATGGCTGAGGGTTGTAGCATATGTTGGTTGCTTCTCAGGCAGTTGGTATGTACTATGTTAGTTGTAGATTGGAGCAGCTTTGGTATGTTCTGTGTGAGTTTGTTGCTCAGTCAGAGCCTATTTGATGTCCTGTGTTTCTCAGTGTGTTTGAAATTGTTTATAATATTCCATTAAATTTTTTCCCAGGGGGTAAGGGGAAGGCACCTAGGGAGTACTTAGGCAAGAGGCCTGCGGGCATACATATACCTGTAGTATATTCCTTGTCTAGGCACACTAGGTAAGAACTGGGCGGACCACGCCCTGTATTTTGGTTAGCGCACCAGGTGGTGCTAAATTAGGTAAGTAGTGGGTAGGCAGGTAAGGTAGGAGAGGGGGGGGCTTCGAGATGTACTTTCTTTGCTTTGGTTCCGTCCAGCCCCTTTTCCCCAAATTTACCGTGTGATGGAATAAATTCCTTGTAAACATTACAATTCTCTGCCTTTTGTCATCCTTACTCACACCTACAGTCCATACCTTTCACTTCACGGAGAGTGAGTTGTAGCAGGTTGTTACGCACGCCTCTGAAGAGGGAACGCAACACAGAGACAGTAAAACAATCATTCAATTAATCATTAGCAGTTTCCTCGCTGCTGACTTCAAGCAGAATGCATAGTTGGTAAGATCAGACACACAGGCACGTGCACATTCACACATTCACACACCCTCAAACAGGAAGATGTATTCCAGACCAGTGTTTACACGCACGTGCACATTCACACACCCTCAAACAGGAAGATGTATTCCAGACCAGTGTTTACACACACGTGCACATTCACACACCCTCAAACAGGAAGATGTATTCCAGACCAGTGTTTACACGCACGTGCACATTCACACACCCTCAAACAGGAAGATGTATTCCAGACCAGTGTTTACACGCACGTGCACATTCACACACCCTCAAACAGGAAGATGTATTCCAGACCAGTGTTTACACACACGTGCACATTCACACACCCTCAAACAGGAAGATGTATTCCAGACCAGTGTTTACACGCACGTGCACATTCACACACCCTCAAACAGGAAGATGTATTCCAGACCAGTGTTTACACACACGTGCACATTCACACACCCTCAAACAGGAAGATGTATTCCAGACCAGTGTTTACACGCACGTGCACATTCACACACCCACAAACAGGAAGATGTATTCCAGACCAGTGTTTACACACACGTGCACATTCACACACCCTCAAACAGGAAGATGTATTCCAGACCAGTGTTTACACGCACGTGCACATTCACACACCCACAAACAGGAAGATGTATTCCAGACCAGTGTTTACAAGCTGTGCTGCCTCAGTCAAACTGTGCCAGGTAGTGTATAATTCAGGATATCCCATCATAGAGTCTGAGAGTAGGGGGAAACCACAAGGTGCAGAAAAGTGATTAAATACACACACGAAAAGACACACAGTACTGTCACTTTAACTCTAATTGCCTGAGAGGTGGATAATATATAATAATAATAATATATAATAATATATGCCAGGTGGATGGTAGAGGACGGTGGGTAGGGTGGATGGAGGGCAGGGTGGAAGGATTGGGGGCAGGAGGGATGAGGGTAGGGTGGATAGAGTGAGGGGTGAACAGAGTGGTATGGAAAACACAGCGTGTAGATGGTTGTGAAATCAAATCGTTTCAATCCATGTTGAATTCAGGCTGTATCACAACATGTGGAATGCGTATTCAAACCTTTCTGAATGCACTGTGAAGGCCTGGCACAGGGGTCAACAGAACGAATGGAAAAGAACAGAGAAAATGAGAGAGTCAGAAGGGAGAGGAGGGACAATAGGGAATAGGTCATGAGGGATTTGGAGGTTTCGGGAGGGGAGGAAAAAATAAATGGAGCTATCTCACATCTCCCCGTGGTTAGAGTTAAACAAGTGTGATGATGTGTGAACAAACTTTAACCGACCCTGGCCCCTGTCATCCAACAAGCCTCTCTCTCTCTCCTCTCTTCTCCTCTCCTCTCTCTCTCACACACTGAGCGCATGAGTCAACATTGGGTCAATATGGAAAAGGGTTTTGAGACCTGCAACATGTGACACACATTTACCTCATCTGTTTTGATCCAAAGTCTGAGGTAATATGAGGTAACCATCCTGTCCATCTCTTTCCTGTCTCCCTAACCCGGTCTCTCGCTTTGTCTATCAATTCCTTTCAATTTAAGGTGCTTTATTGGCATGGGAAACATGTGTTTACATTGCCAAAGCAAGTGAAATGGATAATGAACAAAAATTAAATAAACAATAAATAATTAAATAATAACAGTAAATATTACACTCACACAAGTTCCAAAAGAATAAAGACATTTCAAATGTCATATTATGTATTTATACAGTGTTGTAATGATGTGCAAATAGTTAAAGTACAAAAGGGAAAATAAATAAATATGGGTTGTATTTACAATGGTGTGTGTTCTTCACTGGTTGCCCTTTTCTTGTGGCAACAGGTCACAAATCTTGCTGCTGTGATGGCACACTGTGGAATTTCACCCAGTAGATATAGGAGTTAATCCAAATTGGATTTGTTTTCAAATTTTTTGTGTCTCTAATATGGTCAGTCACACAAGTACGTTTGGCAGGAGCTGAGGAAGTTCAGTTTCCACCTCATTTTGTGGCCAGTGTGCACATAGCCTGTCTTCTCTTGAGAGCCAGGGCTGCCTACAGCGACCTTTCTCAATAGCAAGGCCATGCTCTATCTCCTTTCCTCTCTCTGACACTCTCACCTTATCTCTGCCTGTCTCTCTTTAATCCCTTGCTTCTTTCCATCCTGACATCTTGTCTCACAGAAATATGCCAT
This sequence comes from Oncorhynchus gorbuscha, assembly GCF_021184085.1. Classification (NCBI taxonomy): domain Eukaryota; kingdom Metazoa; phylum Chordata; class Actinopteri; order Salmoniformes; family Salmonidae; genus Oncorhynchus; species Oncorhynchus gorbuscha. The sequence goes on along the minus strand of NC_060180.1, from coordinate 4,048,760 downwards.
CACCCTAATCACAGTTGAACCGGTCTATACAATTACAGTCTATTACATTCACTCACTCTATAATTGTGTAGAATGTCTCAGATCATCAACCTCTATGTGGCCTAACAAAAAGCTAGAATATGAGGTTGAGCTGTACTTATATAGCCTAGAATCTGAAACAGATTATCTGTTGTTGAAATGAATCAATGGTGAGCTCAGTATTTACATTGGTTTAACCAGGCTACACAAGATTGCTGCAGTGAAAACTCTGCCAAATGTGCTGACAGTGACACAGTGACACATCATTCATAACAACACAAAGGAGAAATGACAATGTTCCTATGATGAAGAAACTGCTAATTATAGAGAAGACTAAACAAGGACTAGTTCTGTGATCTACTCTCTCGTCCAGACACTGTCCGTGTGTGTGTGTGTGTGTGTGTGTGTGTGTGTGTGTGTGTGTGTGTGTGTGTGTGTGTGTGTGTGTGTGTGTGTGTGTGTGTGTGTGTGTGTGTGTGTGTGTGTGTGTGTGTGTGTGTGTGTGTGTGTGTGTGTGTGCTGTCCGTGTGTGTGTGTGTGTGTGGACAGACTGAATAACTCCCTTCTCCCAGCCAGCTGTCAAACAGAGGGGTAATATATGTTATCCAGTTAAAACCTCAGTAACACAGACCACAGATGGATAACCTACAGCCAATAAACAGATTGCTGAAAATCAATAATCCAATATAATCCCCAGTCTCCCGAAATCTGTCTTCTCTCCCAAAAACCCACCTCACCTCCCCCAACTCTAAACCGTTACCCCAAAATCCTGAGCCCCATCTCCCCAAAATCCCCCTTCGCCCCACCTAAACTTTACCCCAAACCCCCCAGTTTAGCCCTTAAACCATCCCCAAACACCCACCCTTCACTTAAGACCCACCCACACACACATCAGAGTTACTATAGAACTGGACCCCAGAATAACACCCAACAACTGACTGGAGGTCTGTTCAGAGTTGTAGTAATTGTGGATCTGTCCCCATACAAACTCCAGTATCAAGTGATCTAGACTCAGCCCATACTGCCAGCCAGGCTGCAATTGCTGCATTTGGCTGAAACAGCCTGGCTTACTGTGCCATTTCCACAGTAGTTTCCTGTGTTTCTGTTTGAGCAGGTTACACACACACACACACACACACACACACACACACACACACACACACACACACACACACACACACACACACACACACACACACACACACACACACACACACACACACACACACACACACACACACACACACACACACACACACACACACACACACACACACACACACACACACACACACACCTTCCATTGATAGAACTTCAACAGCAGCTTTTCCACACCACCTTGAGTGCCTAAAGTTTCCATGAGGAACTTAGATTCTCTAAACAGAGAAAATATCAAATATTTTCTAAGCACGCACAAAATGAAATGCATGTGAGCACACACACTTCAGAGTAACTTTGATCATGTGCCATGCTTTGGCTTGCACACACACACAAACACACACACTCACCCCCGTGAAATCGCTGCATCGCTGCCTCCGCTTGTCTCCGTCTCTCCTTAAGAAAATCACTACAGTCCCAGTTCGCTGATTCAAATCCTCCTCTGCTCCTCCCTTGTTCTCCTCTCCTCTAACTTTCCTTTATTTACCAGACCACTGTGAGGAGTCTTGAAGGGAAGCCCTCTTTCCTTCTCCTCTTCAGTCTTCTCTCTCTTCCTCTGCTCTCCTTCCTTCCCTGCTGTCTTTCTTAGCACCGCCTCCTTCCCATCCACCCCTCCTCCCCTCCTCCATTCCCCTCCTCCACTCCCCTCCTCCCTCTGCTCTTTCACTTTGTTTGTTGGCCCCCCTGCCTCTCTCTCACACACTCAGCTTTCCTCTGTTTCTTTCTTCGCTATTCTTTCTCTCAATTACATTTTCAATGTAATGTTTCCCAGGCTTTATTGGCAACATATCTTTACGTTGCCAAAGCAAGTGAAATAGATAATAAACTAAAGTGATTTAAACAATATTTTTTTTTACAGTAAACAAACTCACAAAAGTTCCAAAAGAATAAAGATATTTCAAATGTAATATTATGTATTTATACAGTGTTGTAACGATGTGCAAATAGGTAAAGTACAAAAGTGAAAATAAAAAAATGGTGTTTGTTCTTCACTGGTTGCCCTTGTCTTGTGGCAACAGGTCACAAATCTTGCTGCTGTGATTGCACAATGTGTTATTTCACCCAGTAGATATGTGGGAGTTTATCAAGTTGGATTTGTTTTTGAATTCTTTGTGTCTCTAACACGGTCACACATTTGGCAGGAGGTTAGGAAGTGCAGCTCAGTTTCCACCTCATATTGTGGGCAGTGAGCACATAGCCTGTCTTCTCTTGAGAGCCAGGTCTGCCTACGGCAACCTTTCTCAATAGCAAGGCTATGCTCACTGAGTTAAAGTGCTCCATAATTTTGGGTCAGTCACAGTAGTCAGGTATTCTGCCACTGTGTGCTCTCTGTTTAGGGCCAAATTACATTCTAGTTTGCTCTGTGGGGTCTAATAGATGTTTTGTTTTATCATGATTTGATTGGGTCTAATTGTGTTGCTGTCCTGGGGCTCTGTGGGGTCTAATTGTGTTGCTGTCCTGGGGCTCTGTGGGGTCTAATTGGGGTCTAATTGTGTTGCCGTCCTGGGTCTCTGTGGGGTCTAATTGTGTTGCCGTCCTGGGGCTCTGTGGGGTCTAATTGTGTTGCCGCCCTGGAGCTCTGTGGGGTCTAATTGTGTTGCCGTCCTGGGGCTCTGTGGGGTCTAATTGTGTTGCTGTCCTGGGGCTCTGTGGGGTCTAATTGTGTTGCCGTCCTGGGGCTCTGTGGGGTATAATTGTGTTGCCATCCTGGGGCTCTGTGGGGTCTAATTGTGTTGCTGTCCTGGGGCTCTGTGGGGTCTAATTGTGTTGCTGTCCTGGGGCTCTGTGGGGTCTAATTGTGTTGCTGTCCTGGGGCTCTGTGGGGTCTAATTGTGTTGCTGTCCTGGGGCTCCGTGGGGTCTAATTGTGTTGCCGTCCTGGGGCTCTGTGGGGTCTGTTTGTGAACAGAGCCCCAGGACCAGCTTGCTTAGGGGACTCTTCTCCAGGTTCATCTCTCTATAGGTGATGGCTTTGTTATGGAAGGTTTTGAAATTGCTTCCTTTTAGGTGGTTGTAGAATTTAACTGCTATTTTCAGGATTTTGATAATTAGTGGGTATCGGCCTAGTTCTGCTCTGCATGCATTATTTGATGTTTTACGTTGTACCCGGAGGATATTTTAGCAGAATTCTGCATGCAGAGTCTCAATTTGGTGATTGTCCCATTTTGTGGATTCTTGGTTGGTGAGCGGACCCCAGACCTCACAACCATAAAGGGCAATGGGTTCTATAACTGATTCAAGTATTTTTAGCTAGCTCCAAATTGGTATGTCAAATTTTGTGTTGCTTTTAATGGCAAAGAAGGCCCTTGTCTCTAAGATCGTTCACAGCTTTGTGGAAGTTACTGTGGTGTTGATGTTTAGGCCGAGGTATGTCTACGTTTTTGTGTGCTCTAGGTCAAAGGTGTCTAGATGAAATTTGTATTTTTTGGTTTGTTTGTCAATTAGGGTGTGCAGGGTGTATGGTAATTTGTTAAAAAGACAATTCGACATTTGCTCAGTACATTGTTTTTCCTGAGGAAATGCACAAGTCTGCTGTTAATGATAATGCAGAGGACTTTCCCAAGGTGGCTGTTGCTGTTGGCGCATATCCCACGGTAGTTATTGGGGTCAAATTTGTCACATTTTTGATGGATTGGGGTTATCAGTCCTTGGTTCTAAACATTGGGGAAGATGCCAGAACTGAGGGTGATGTTAAAGAGTTTAAGTACAGCCAATTGGAATTTGTGGTCTGTATATTTGATCATTTCATTTAGGATACCATCAACACCACAGGCCTTTTGGGTTGGAGGGTTTTTATTTTGTCCTGTAACTCATTCAATGTAATTGGAGAATCCAGTGGGTTCTGGTGGTCTATAATAACTGTTCTAAGATCTGTATTTGATCCCGTTTTTGCTGTTTGTTCTTTGTTATAGAGCCACAAAGATTGGAGAAGTGGTTTATCCATACATCTCTGTTTCGGATAGGTAACTCTTCATTTTGTTGCTTGTTTAGTGTTTTCCAATTTTCCCAGAAGTGGATATATTCTATGGATTCTTTAATTACATTGAGCTGATTTCTGATGTGATGTTCCTTCTTTTTCCGTAGTGTATTGTTTTTGTGATTCACCATAGTGAATAGACTCAGGTTTTCCGGGTCTCTATGTTTTTGGTTGGACAGGTTTCTCAATTTCTTTCTAAGTTTTTTGCATTCTTCATCAAACCATTTGTCCTTGTTGTTCATTTTCTTCTCTCTCTCTCTTTCTATGTCTCTTGTTCTACCTCTGACTGTCTCAAACCTTTATTTTGGGGGTGAACTACTCTATCCGTTGAACCAGCTTTAATAACCCCTTCAGTCCCTGATGAGAAACCCTGTCCCAGTCAAAGGCTGTGTTGGTAACTGAATTATCACAGTAAACTCTCTATCCACTCATCCTCATTTGATGGTCCTGCAGATCTGGGGGACTAGATTGAATTGATGTTAATATTCATGAATGTACCATCGGCCTACTGAAATAAATCATAAACCTTCATTCAGATCTCATGTCATTTTCCATTTGATCCTCTCTCTCTGTGTGCATGTACAGCATGTGCATGTGTTTGTGAGATGTGTGTATGTGTGTGGGACTACCTATGGGACTACCTCTCCAGCAGCTGCCCTGCATAGTAAATAATAACACGGACTGTTTTCATTATCAAACATGCTCTAAATTTAGGAATTACAGTGGCAACAGGGGAACAATGGAGAAAAAAGAGAGAGAGAGAGAGAGGGAGGGAAAAGGACAGAGAGATGGAGAGAGAGGGAGGGAAAAGGACAGAGAGAGATAGAGATGGAGAGAGAGGGAGGGAAAAGGACAGAGAGAGATAGAGATGGAGAGAGAGGGAGGGAAAAGGACAGAGAGATAGACATGGAGAGAGAGGGAGGGAAAAGGACAGAGGGAGAGAGAGATGGAGAGAGAGGGAGGGAAAAGGACAGGGAGAGAGAGGGAGGGAAAAGGACAGAGAGAGGGAGGGAAAAGGACAGGGAGAGAGAGATGGAGCGAGAGGGAGGGAAAAGGACAGAGGGAGAGAGAGATGGAGAGAGAGGGAGGGAAAAGGACAGAGAGAGAGAGGGAGATGTGACCTTGATTAACCCTGAGGGAGGGGAGCAGAGTTACATCACACACACACACACACACACACACACACACACACACACACACACACACACACACACACACACACACACACACACACACACACACACACACACACACACACACACACACACACACACACACACACACACACACACACACACAGCTGTGTATAATTGTCCATCTGCACAGAATTAGAGCACACCGAGTGGACATTTTAGAATAGTGTGCATCTGTGTGTTCAGCACTGGCCTCTGTGAACCAAACCAGTCTAGTGTTATTGCTTTGTGAGCTGCCATGGAAATGAAATACGAGAATTGAGTGAACGCTGTAGAGAGAGTGATGGACACAGAAAGGAAAAGAGTGGGAGAGAGACGTATACTGACTAGAATGTGCCTGTCTAATGAAGTTCCTCCATCCCACCATTACTTATCTTGTTATATCCCTTTGTCTCTTCATCCCATTTTCTCTCTTCTGCTCTGTCCTTCTCCTTCCAGCCTTCAACCGTTCCTTTCCCTTTCTACCTGGTAAAGGTATTGGTAACAGGAAGCGGATGAGGTATTGGTAACAGGGAGGGAGTGAGGTGGGTGTGAGTGCTGAACTAACCTCAACGCTGTGACTTGGCACATTCCTACTGCTAGCATAAGCAACCTCTCAGCGCTAAAAATAGGACACAAGATGGAAAGTTGTGGTCAATGTATCTGGCGTGTATGTGTATATGTGTGTGTATATGTGTCACAGGGAGTTTCCATCTTAGCAGGTAATAACCACATCAATAAGAAAAGAAAGGAAGAGAGAAGAGAGGGGAGCAAGGAGGGATGAGAGGATGGAGGTGAAGGGGTGAGAGAGATGGAGGTGAAGGGGTGAGAGAGATGTAGCAAGAGAGAAAGAGAGATGTAGCAAGAGAGAAGAGAGATGTAGCAAGAGAGAAGGAGAGAGATGTAGCAAGAGAGAAGGAGAGATGTAGCAAGAGAGAAGGAGAGATGTAGCAAGAGAGAAGGAGAGAGATGTAGCAAGAGAGAAGGAGAGAGATGTAGCAAGAGAGAAGGAGAGATGTAGCAAGAGAGAAGGAGAGAGATGTAGCAAGAGAGAAGGAGAGAGATGTAGCAAGAGAGAAGGAGAGAGATGTAGCAAGAGAGAAGGAGAGAGATGTAGCAAGAGAGAAGGAGAGATGTAGCAAGAGAGAAGGAGAGAGATGTAGCAAGAGAGAAGGAGAGATGTAGCAAGAGAGGAGAGAGATGTAGCAAGAGAGAAGGAGAAAGATGTAGCAAGAGAGAGAGAGATGTAGAAGAGAGAAAGAGAGAAGCAAGAGAGAGATGTAGCAAGAGAGAAGAGAGAAGGAGAGAGATGTAGCAAGAGAGAAGGAGAGAGATGTAGCAAGAGAGCAAGAGAGAAGAGAGATGTAGAGAGAAAAGAGAGAGAGAAGAAAGAGAGAGAAGGAGAAAGATGTAGCAAGAGAGAAGGAGAGAGATGTAGCAAGAGAGAAGGAGAGAGATGTAGCAAGAGAGAAGGAGAGAGATGTAGCAAGAGAGAAGGAGAGATGGAGAGAAAAAGGTGTGAGAGAGAGAGAGAAAGAGGGTGAGAGATAGATGGAGTGAGAAATGGAGAGAGAAAGAGAGATGTAGAAATTGAGAAAGAGAGAGCTGGAGAGAGAAAGAGGGTGAGGGAGAGAAAGAGAGGGAGAGAAAAAAGGTGTGAGCGAGAGACACACAACTCTACATTATAACTGGAGGGAGGGTCCATACACACACACATGCACACAAATCAATCTGTCCAGGAAATCTCTTTTGGTGAATGGTGTTCTTACTCTACCAATGAACTCCAAAAGGTGTGAGAGAGAAAGAGAGAAAAAGATGGATCAGAGAGAAAAGAAAAGATGGTGGGAGGGATAGAGAGGGAGGGAGAGAAAAAGGAGAAATAGAGAAAGATATAGAGAGATTGAGATGGATATATAGAGATATAGACAGAGAGAGATATATATATCTATCTCTAAGAGAGGAGCTATAGAGATAGACAGAGAGAGGAGCAAGAAAAAGAGATATGATATAGAGAGAGAGAAAGAGAGAGGGAGAGAGGAGACAAATCTGACCCCAATAACTACTGTGGGATATGCGTCAGAAACCTTGGGAAAATCCTCTGCATTATCATTAACAGCAGACTCATATATTTCCACAGTGAAAACAATGTACTGAGCAAATATCAAATAGGCTTTTTACCAAATGACTGTATGGCAGACCACGTATTCACCCTGCACATCCTAATTGACAAACAAACCAAAACAAATGCAAAGTCTTCTCATACTTCGTTGATTTCAAAAAAGCTTTTGAATCAATTTGGCATGAGGGTCTGCTATACAAATTGGTGGGAAATGGTGTTGGGGGAAAAACATACAACATTATAAAATCAATGCACACAAACAACACTAGGCAGTGTCAGAGGAATACCCCCCAAAATGGTTAAATACTCCAGCCACCCAAGTCATAGACTGTTTCTCTCTCTGCTACCGCACGACAAGCGCTACCGGAGCACCAAGTCTAGGTTCAAGAGGCTTCTAAACAGCTGTTCACATTCGTCATAACAAGGAGACCAAGGCACAGCAGGATTGGAATACATTCTTCTTTTATTAAATGACGAACACTTAAACTAACGTGAAGATATCAACAACTAGTGCTGACATGCAACTACACATAACCAACAAAACCTAAATGGAAGATGGAAACCTAAATAGGATCCCCAATCAGAGACCACGATAAACAGCTGCTTCTGATTGGGAACCAATTCAGGCCACCGTAGACCTACATTTACCTAGACGAACCAAAACCCCATAGATATACAAAAAACCCTAGACAAGCCAAACACACATACCACCCTCGTCACACCCTGACCTAACCAAAACAATAAAGAAAACAAAGATAACTAAGGTCAGGGCGTGACACAGCTTCTACCTCCAAGCCATTAGACTGCTGAATAACTAATCAACTGGGAACCCGGACAATTTGCATTGACCCCCCTCCCTCTCTTTTTGTACACTGCTGCTACTCACTGTTGATTATGTATGCATAGTCACTTCACCCCCACCTACATGTACAAATGACCTCCACTAACCTGTACCCCCACACTCTGACTCGGTACCGGTACCCCCACACTCTGACTCGGTACCGGTACCCCCTGTATAGCCTCATTATTATTTTATTGTGTTACTTGAGTTTATTTAGTAAATATCAGCTTAACTCTATTTTCTTAAAACTGCATTATTGGTTAAGGGCTTGTAAGTAAGCATTTCACAGTAAGGTCTACTACACCTGCTGTATTCAGCATTTCACAGTGAGGTCTACTACACCTGCTGTATTCAGCATTTCACAGTAAGGTCTACTACACCTGCTGTATTCAGCATTTCACAGTAAGGTCTACTACACCTGCTGTATTCAGCATTTCACAGTAAGGTCTACTACACCTGCTGTATTCAGCATTTCACAGTGAGGTCTACTACACCTGCTGTATTCAGCATTTCACAGTGAGGTCTACTACACCTGCTGTATTCAGCATTTCACAGTGAGGTCTACTACACCTGCTGTATTCAGCATTTCACAGTAAGGTCTACTACACCTGCTGTATTCAGCATTTCACAGTAAGGTCTACTACACCTGCTGTATTCAGCATTTCACAGTGAGGTCTACTACACCTGTTGTATTCGGCATTTCACAGTAAGGTCTACTACACCTGTTGTATTCGGCATTTCACAGTAAGGTCTACTACACCTGTTGTATTCTGCATTTCACAGTAAGGTCTACTACACCTGTTGTATTCGGCATTTCACAGTGAGGTCTACTACACCTGTTGTATTCGGCATTTCACAGTGAGGTCTACTACACCTGTTGTATTCGGCATTTCACAGTAAGGTCTACTACACCTGTTGTATTCGGCATTTCACAGTAAGGTCTACTACACCTGTTGTATTCAGCATTTCACAGTAAGGTCTACTACACCTGTTGTATTCAGCATTTCACTGTAAGGTCTACTACACCTGTTGTATTCGGCATTTCACAGTAAGGTCTACTACACCTGCTGTATTCAGCATTTCACAGTAAGGTCTACTACACCTGCTGTATTCAGCATTTCACAGTAAGGTCTACTACACCTGTTGTATTCGGCATTTCACAGTAAGGTCTACTACACCTGTTGTATTCGGCATTTCACAGTGAGGTCTACTACACCTGTTGTATTCGGCATTTCACAGTAAGGTCTACTACACCTGTTGTATTCGGCATTTCACAGTAAGGTCTACTACACCTGTTGTATTCAGCATTTCACAGTAAGGTCTACTACACCTGTTGTATTCAGCATTTCACTGTAAGGTCTACTACACCTGTTGTATTCGGCATTTCACAGTAAGGTCTACTACACCTGCTGTATTCAGCATTTCACAGTAAGGTCTACTACACCCGTTGTATTCGGCATTTCACAGTAAGGTCTTCTACACCTGTTGTATTCGGCATTTCACTGTAAGGGCTACTAGGCAGGTAGGAGAGGGGGGGGGCTTTGAGATGTACTTTCTTTGCTTTGGTTCCGTCCAGCCACTTTTCCCCATATTACCGTGTAAAGGAATAAAGTCCTTGTAAACGGTACCACATTCTGCCTGTTGTCATTCTTACTTGCACCTACAGTCCATACCTTTTTCACTTCACGGAGAGTTTAGTTGTAGCAGGGTGTTGCGTTCCCTCTTCATAGAGGCGTGCATAACACTTGCACAATTGGTGGCTGACTAAATACTTTATTGCCCCCATACTTATGTTATTGCATGACATAAGTATTTGATCACCTACCAACCAGTAAGAGTGGCATGTGGTTTGATGACACATATTGAGCTTTTTGGTCTAAACTCCACTCGCCATGTTTGGAGGAAGAAGAAGGATGAGTACAACCCCAAGAACACCATCCCAACCGTGAAGCATGGAGGTGGAAACATCATTCTTTGGGGATGCTTTTCTGCAAAGGGGACAGGACAACTGCACTGTATTGAGGGGAGGATGGATGGGGCCATGTATCGCAAGATCTTGGCTAACAACCTCCTTCCCTCAGTAAGAGCATTGAAGATGGGTCATGGCTGGGGTCTTCCAGCATGACAATGACCCGAAACACACAGCCAGGGCAACTAAGGAGTGGCTCCATGAGAAGCGTCTCAAGGTCCTGGAGTGGCCTAGCCAGTCTCCAGACCTGAACGCAATACAAAATCGCACTCACAAACTTCTACAGATGCACAATCGAGAGCATCCTGGCGGGCTGTATCACCGCCTGGTACGGCAACTGCTCCGCCCTCAACCATAAGGCTCTCCAGAGGGTAGTGAGGTCTGCACAACGCATCACCGGGCAACTGCTCCGCCCTCAACCGTAAGGCTCTCCAGAGGGTAGTGAGGACTGCACAACGCATCACCGGGCAACTGCTCCGCCCTCAACCGTAAGGCTCTCCAGAGGGTAGTGAGGACTGCACAACGCATCACCGGGGGCAAACTACCTACACCACCCGTTGTTACAGGAAGGCCATAAAGATCATCAAGGACATCAACCACCCGAACCACTGCCTGTTCACCCCGCTATCATCCAGAAGGCGAAGTCAGTACAGGTGCATCAAAGCTGGGACCGAGAGACTGAAAAACAGCTTCTATCTCAAGGCCATCAGACTGTTAAACAGCCACCACTAACATTGAGTGGCTGCTGCCAACACACTGTCATTGACACTGACCCAACTCCAGCCACTCTAATAATGGGAATGGATGGGAAATGATGTAAATATATCACTAGCCACTTTAAACAATGCTACCTTATATAATGTTACTTACCCTACATTATTAATCTCATATGCATATGTATATACTGTACTCTACATCATCGACTGCATCCTTATGTAACACATGTATCACTAGCCACTTTAACTATGCCACTTTGTTTACTTTGTCTACACACTCATCTCATATGTATATACTGTACTCGATACCATCTACTGTATGCTGCTCTGTACCATCACTCATTCATATATCCTTATGTACATGTTCCTTATCCCCTTACACTGTGTATAAGACAGTAGTTTTGGAATTGTTAGTTAGATTACTTGTTGGTTATCACTGCATTGTCGGAACTAGAAGCACAAGCATTTCGCTACACTCGCATTAACATCTGCTAACCATGTGTATGTGACAAATAAAATTTGATTTGATTTGATTTGATTTGATAAATAGTAAAGTAAAGTACAGATACCCAAAAAATGACTTAAGTAGTACTTTAATGTATTTTTACTTAATTACCACTGGAGTTTATTGATGTTTGATTTATTTTCAAAATTCTGTGTAATCTGAGAGGAAATGTGTCTCTAATATGGTCATTCATTTGGCAGGAGGTTAGGAAGTGCAGCTCAGTTTCCACCTCATTATGTGTGAAGTAGCCTGTCTTCTCTTGAGAGCCAGGTCTGCCCACGGCAGCCTCTCTCAATAGCAAGGCTTTGCTCACAGAGTCTGTACATAGCCAAGGATTTTCTTCGTTCTAGGTCAGTCACAGTGGTCAGGTATTCTGCCACTGTGTACTCTCTGTTAGGGCCAAATAGCATTCTAGTTTGCTCAGTTTTGTAGTTGTTTCTTTCCATTGTGCCTTTTTGTTTTCTCATGACTTAGTTGGGTCTAATTGTGTTGCTGTCCTGGGGCTCTGTGTGGTCTGTTTGTATTTTTGAACACAACCCAAGTCCGACAAAATCTGCACAGAAGATCTCTCTCTCCATCTCTCTCTCTCGCTCTTTGTCTCTCTCTCGCTCTCTGTCTCTCTCTCGCTCTCTGTCTCTGTCTCTGTCTCTCTCTCTGTCTCTCTCTCGCTCTCTGTCTCTCTTTCGCTCTCTGTCTCTGGGAGGCCCGGGACATTGATGAATGTTCTGAGTGTGTGTGCCGGCCGCTGGGCTGAAACTGACAGCGGAAGGACCCAGGGATGAAGGATAAGGGTTTACATTCATGTCACAACTTCCACCGAAGTTGCTCCCTCTCCTTGTTCGTGCGGCGTTCGGCGGTCGACGTCACCGGCTTTCTAGCCGCCACCCATCCATGTTTCATTGTTCCTTTTGTTTTGTCTGTTTACACACCTGGTTCCCATCTCATAATTATGTTCCTTATTTAACCCTCTGGTTTCCCTTTCTGTTTTGTGCGTTATTGTCTTTCGTGTATTCCGGTGTGTTGTATTTTGAGTCCTGTTTTGTCCTTGTTTGGAACGGCATTTTGTTACGTTTTGGAGCAAATCAGTGATTGTTACTTTTATCTGTGTCCTGCACCTGACTCCTTCGCTATCTTTTAGATCGACTCTGACAATTCAAGTTAGTGCATATCGATGAATGAACACAAAACCTGTGTCTTATTGCCAGCTCCCATGGCGGGCTCTGCTTGTTGCACTTTCAACTCTGCTGCTCCAAATTGTATGGTGATAGTGGTGTGTGGTCTACACAGCTGCTGTCCTTTCCTCTTACCTCTGTCTACATTACCAGGTTTAGCCTCTTTCTCTCCCCTCCGTACCTCCCTTCCATCTCTCTCATCGCCTCTCTCCAGCCCAGCTGTTCCCTTCCCCCACTTTGCCCAGGCATTGTAGACCTGGTCAACTCTCTCTCTCTATATATACACATCTCTCTCTTTATATATCTCTCTAAATATATATATTTCTCTATATCTCTCTCGATATATGTATCTCTCATATATATATATGTATCTTTCTCTGTGACTATATCTCTCTCTATATATCTCTCTCTATATATATGTCTCTTTGTACATCTCTATATATGTCTCTCTATATATCACTATACACATCTCTCTCTATATGTATCTCACTCTTTATATATCTATATCTCTCTCTCTCTCTCTCTCTCTCTATATATATATATATATATATATGTATATATTTCTCTATATCTCGATATATGTATCTCTCTACATATTTATATATATATATATATCTTTCTCTGTGACTATATCTCTCTATATATATCTATCTCTATATATCTCTCTCTATATATCTCTCTATATATCTCTCTCTATATATCTATACAGTGGGGAGAACAAGTATTTGATACACTGCCGATTTTGCAGGTTTTCCAACTTAAAAAGCATGTAGAGGTCTGTAATTTTTATCATAGGTATCTAAAACAAAAATCCAGAAAACACATTGTATGATTTTTAAGTAATTCATTTGCATTTTATTGCATGACAAGTATTTGATACATCAGAAAAGCAGAACTTAATATTTGGTGCAGAAACCTTTTTTTGCAATTACAGGGATCATACGTTTCCTGAAGTTCTTGACCAGGTTTGCAAACACTGCAGCAGGGATTTTGGCCCACTCCTCCATACAGACCTTCTCCAGATCCTTCAGGTTTCGGCGCTGTCGCTGGGCAATACGGACTTTCAAATCAAATCAAATCAAATCAAATTTTATTTGTCACATACACATGGTTAGCAGATGTTAATGCGAGTGTAGCGAAATGCTTGTGCTTCTAGTTCCGACAATGCAGTGATAACCAACAAGTAATCTAACTAACAATTCCAAAACTACTGTCTTATACACAGTGTAAGGGGATAAGGAACATGTACATAAGGATATATGAATGAGTGATGGTACAGAGCAGCATACAGTAGATGATATCGAGTACAGTATATACATATGAGATGAGTGTGTAGACAAAGTAAACAAAGTGGCATAGTTAAAGTGGCTAGTGATACATGTGTTACATAAGAATGCAGTCGATGATGTAGAGTACAGTATATACATATGCATATGAGATGAATAATGTAGGGTAAGTAACATTATATAAGGTAGCATTGTTTAAAGTGGCTAGTGATATATTTACATCATTTCCCATCAATTCCCATTATTAAAATGGCTGGAGTTGGGTCAGTGTCAATGACAGTGTGTTGGCAGCAGCCACTCAATGTTAGTGGTGGCTGTTTAACAGTCTGATGGCCTTGAGATAGAAGCTGTTTTTCAGTCTCTCGGTCCCAGCTTTGATGCACCTGTACTGACCTCGCCTTCTGGATGATAGCGGGGTGAACAGGCAGTGGTTCGGGTGGTTGATGTCCTTGATGATCTTTATGGCCTTCCTGTAACAACGGGTGGTGTAGGTGTCCTGGAGGGCAGGTAGTTTGCCCCCGGTGATGCGTTGTGCAGTCCTCACTACCCTCTGGAGAGCCTTACGGTTGAGGGCGGAGCAGTTGCCGTACCAGGCGGTGATACAGCCCGCCAGGATGCTCTCGATTGTGCATCTGTAGAAGTTTGTGAGTGCTTTTGGTGACAAGCCGAATTTCTTCAGCCTCCTGAGGTTGAATAGGCGCTGCTGCGCCTTCTTCACGACGCTGTCAGTGTGAGTGGACCAATTCAGTTTGTCTGTGATGTGTATGCCGAGGAACTTAAAACTAGCTACCCTCTCCACTACTGTTCCATCGATGTGGATAGGGGGTGTTCCCTCTGCTGTTTCCTGAAGTCCACAATCATCTCCTTAGTTTTGTTGACGTTGAGTGTGAGGTTATTTTCCTGACACCACACTCCGAGGGCCCTCACCTCCTCCCTGTAGGCCGTCTCGTCGTTGTTGGTAATCAAGCCTACCACTGTTGTGTAGTCCGCAAACTTGATGATTGAGTTGGAGGCGTGCGTGGCCACGCAGTCGTGGGTGAACAGGGAGTACAGGAGAGGGCTCAGAACGCACCCTTGTGGGGCCCCCGTGTTGAGGATCAGCGGGGAGGAGATGTTGTTGCCTACCCTCACCACCTGGGGGCGGCCCGTCAGGAAGTCCAGTACCCAGTTGCACAGGGCGGGGTCGAGACCCAGGGTCTCGAGCTTGATGACGAGCTTGGAGGGTACTATGGTGTTGAATGCCGAGCTGTAGTCGATGAACAGCATTCTCACATAGGTATTCCTCTTGTCCAGGTGGGTTAGGGCAGTGTGCAGTGTGGTTGAGATTGCATCGTCTGTGGACCTATTTGGGCGGTAAGCAAATTGGAGTGGGTCTAGGGTGTCAGGTAGGGTGGAGGTGATATGGTCCTTGACTAGTCTCTCAAAGCACTTCATGATGACGGAAGTGAGTGCTACGGGCGGTAGTCGTTTAGCTCAGTTACCTTAGCTTTCTTGGGAACAGGAACAATGGTGGCCCTCTTGAAGCATGTGGGAACAGCAGACTGGTATAGGGATTGATTGAATATGTCCGTAAACACACCGGCCAGCTGGTCTGCGCATGCTCTGAGGGCGCGGCTGGGGATGCCGTCTGGGCCTGCAGCCTTGCGAGGGTTAACACGTTTAAATGTCTTACTCACCTCGGCTGCAGTGAAGGAGAGACTGCATGTTTCCGTTGCAGGCCGTGTCAGTGGCACTGTATTGTCCTCAAAGCGGGCAAAAAAGTTATTTAGTCTGCCTGGGAGCAAGACATCCTGGTCCGTGACTGGGCTGGATTTCATCTTGTAGTCCGTGATTGACTGTAGACCCTGCCACATGCCTCTTGTGTCTGAGCCATTGAATTGAGATTCCACTTTGTCTCTGTACTGACGCTTAGCTTGTTTGATAGCCTTACGGAGGGAATAGCTGCACTGTTTGTATTCAGTCATGTTGCCAGACACCTTGCCCTGATTAAAAGCAGTGGTTCGCGCTTTCAGTTTCACGCGAATGCTGCCATCAATCCACGGTTTCTGGTTAGGGAATGTTTTTATCGTTGCTATGGGAACGACATCTTCGACGCACGTTCTAATGAACTCGCACACCGAATCAGCGTATTCGTCAATATATATTTATATTTTTGGACAACTTTTACTTTTACTTCACTACATTCCTAAAGAAAATAATGTACTTTTACTCTCTACATTTTCCTTGACACCCAAAAGAACTCGTTACATTTTGCTAAGCAAAATCTCGGACCTGCCTGGTGTGTTCCAAGTTCAAACCCCCGAGCTGACAAGGTACAAATCTGTCGTTCTGCCCCCGAACAGGAAGTTAACCCACTTTTCCTAGGCCGTCATTGTAAAGAAGAATTTGTTCTTAACTGACTTGCCTGGTTAAATAAAGGTAAAAAAAATAAAATAATAAAAAAATTAAAAAAGATGCTCTCTGCGCTTTTAACGGACCTCTGAGACTATCACAGTGCAGGTGCATTTATACGGAGATTTGATTACACACAGGTGGATTGTATTTATCATCATTAGTCATTTAGGTCAACATTGGATCATTCAGAGATCATCACTGAACTTCTGGAGAGAGTTTGCTGCACTGAAAGTAAAGGGGGCTGAATAATTTTGCACGCCCAATTTTTCAGTTTTTGATTTGTTAAAAAAGTTTGAAATATCCAATAAATGTCGTTCCACTTCATGATTGTGTCCCACTTGTTGTTGATTCTTCACAAAAAAATACAGTTTTATATCTTTATGTTTGAAGCCTGAAATGTGGCAAAAGGTCGTAAAGTTCAAGGGGACCGAATACTTTCGCAAGGCACTGTATCTATATTTTACTCAAGTATTACAATTGGGTACTTTTTCGCCAATGATAAACTCCCATTTGTTAGGCGAAATACCACAATGTGCAATCACAGCAGTAAGATTTGTGGGCCATTGCCATGACAAAATAGCAACCACAGGAGCGCAAACAACATCGTACATACCACCTATATTGACCTTTTTATCTATCTTTCCCTACTATTCTTACTACAACTATTTTAGGGCTGTCCCCGAACCCAAAACATTGGTCGACAGAAAGTTGTCTGTTTCGATTGGTCAAAAATGTTTCAGGGTGTATTTCTTCATCTGTAGACACAGCCTATGTGTTTGAATCAAATCAACTATATGTACTGAGCTTGTCTGATGCTTTAAGAGCACTGTCAGGATTTGGCCAGGGTTGTTCCGGTTTTTGGTCACTAGATGCCCCCATTGTGCCTTTTGACCTTTTGTTTTCCCTTGATCCCCATTATTATTTGCACCTGTGCCTCGTTTCCCCTGATTGTATTTAAACCCTTTGTTTTCCTCAGTCCTTTGCTCTGTGTTTGTATGTTAGCACCCAGCCCTAGTACTCTGAGAACTCTTGTTGATCCCGGTGGACTCTCTTGTGGAGTTCTGTTTTTTGTTCTTGTTTGTTTGTTTGTTTTTTAGTATTTGAGGCTTTTTGTGCTTTACCTTCCACCTTGTGGATTTACCTTTTTGTCTTGGAGGATTACCTTTGTTCTTGTGGAATTCCTTTTGAGGTTGTGGAGTTGCATGTTTTCCTGAAGAACTTCACTTTTTACTTCATTAAATACACTGTCTCAAGTACTGCTGTGTCTGCCTCATCTTCTGGGTTCTGCCAACTATTCGTGGCTCAGTTGGTTAAGTGACTGTTTCTCACTCCGGAGACCCGGGTTCATAACCGGGTCCTGACAGGCACTGTGATTAAATAATTAAGACGCACAAATGACTCAAGATGGAGCCAGAGGTCAACATAACCAGAAGAAATACCCGTGCCCGACCTGACCATCCTCTCTTGCCAGTAACTGGCTACACCAGGGGTCGGTGACCTTTTCATGTCAAGTGCCAATTTATCTTACCATTTCTACCAGTCTGCGTGCCAGTTATGGTTTTCATTTTCATCTGTCTTCATATCTCAAAATCACTGTCTATCTAAATCTAAATGAAAATTATACAAATCTAAAAGTTACTTCTATTGCCATTGTCAACTATGTAAAAATAGCCTACATAAAGCCAACCAATAAAAACATTGCAACCTGAAGGTAGAAAATATCCTTTCATGTCAAGTATGAACTATCAATTTATCTGAAGATTCTAGCAAACCATTTCTACCAGTCTGCAAGGGATGCAAAAGGTGATAATGGCTGATAATATAACACATGGTGTTTTCATTTGTGTGAGAAGATGGTAGACCAACACCATATATTCATGCTCGCTAGATCCATAGGGATATTGAAAGAGAATAGAATTTTAAGCCCTGGTCATACCTGTTAGTGAGTCCCAGTGTTCTCCTGATTCTCTGCGGGTGACAGGGAGGGAGGAGGTACCTCTCATCCCCAGAATCTCACTCCTCCCTGGGATGCCTCTACTCCACTACACCCACAGACCTGGAGCCTGGAAACACAGAGAGCAAAGAGAGACAGAGAGGAACTTAATACTTAATACAGATACAGAAACAGAACAGCAAATACATGTTAGTAGCAATTTCTATGACTTTTCATCATATGAAACTGTAACTCTATAGTATATCTTAAAGGTAACAGTTTTTAGTACAATACACTGGTCATTCAGTTAAATGCACTACCCAAAATGTTGTCTTCTGTGAAGTGAGAGAAGAGGAGTCCACTGCCCCCTTCTGGTTACTCAGGCAAACTGCCACTGCCACCTTGATATTCCCAGTACAATACCCCAACAAAAAAGGTACACACACACACACACACACACACACACACACACACACACACACACACACACACACACACACACACACACACACACACACACACACACACACACACACACACACACACACACACACACACAAGCACACACATCTGAGGGGAGAGCAGAGTGATATCACACTCTTTGTTTGTTTATCTCTACCATCTCTAGCTTTGACTGCAGTCTCGTGCGTGTGTGTGTGTGTGTGTGCTCTCTCACACGTTCTGAAATAGGTCACTTCAACATGAAACAACAACATTCTCTGATCCACATCCAATAGGAGAGAGGGATGAGAGGAGGAGACAGGGATGAGAGGAGGAGAGAGGGATGAGAGGAGGAGAGAGGGATGAGAGGAGGAGAGGGATGATATGAGGAGAGAGGATGGATATGAGGAGAGAGGGATGATATGAGGAGAGAGGGAAGAGAGGTGGAGAGAGGGATGATATGAGGAGAGAGGAGAGAGGGAAGAGAGGAGGAGAGAGGGAAGAGAGATGAGAGAGAAGAGTGGAGATGAGAGAGGAGAGAGAGAGGGAAGAGGGGGAAGAGAGGAGAGAGGGATGAGAGGAGATGAGAGGGAAGAGATGAGAGGGATGAGAGGAGGAGAGAGGGATGAGAGGAGGAGAGAGGGATGAGAGGAGGAGAGGGATGATATGAGGAGAGAGGGATGATATGAGGAGAGAGGGATATGAGGAGAGAGGGAAGAGAGGTGGAGAGAGGGATGATATGAGGAGAGAGGAGAGAGGGATGATAGGTGGAGAGGGATGATATGAGGAGAGGAGAAGAGAGGGAAGAGAGGAGGAGAGAGGGAAGAGAGATGAGAGAGAAGAGTGGAGATGAGAGGGAAGAGAGGAGAGAGAGAGGGAAGAGGGGGAAGAGAGGAGAGAGGGACGAGAGGAGATGAGAGGGAAGAGATGAGAGGGAAGAGAGGAGATGAGAAGGAAGAGAGGAGAGAGAGAGGGAAGAGGGGGAACAGAGGAGAGAGGAACGAGAGGAGATGAGAGGGAAGAGATGAGAGGGAAGAGAGGAGATGAGAGAGAGAAGAGGAGATGAGAGGGAAGAGAGGAGATGAGAGGGAAGAGAGGAGATGAGAGGGAAGAGATGAGAGGGAAGAGAGGAGGAGAGAGAGAAGAGAAGAGAGGAGGAGAGGGAAGAGAGGAGGAGAGGGAAGAGAGGAGGAAGAGAGGAGAGAGAGGAGGAGAGAGGGAAGAGGGGGAAGAGAGGGAAGAGAGGAGGAGAGAGGGAAGAGGGGAGATGGAAGAGGGGGAAGAGAGGGAAGAGAGGAGGAGAGCGGGAAGAGGGAAGAGAAGGGAGAGAGGAGGAGAGAGAGAAGAGAGGAGGAGAGAGGAGGAGAGAGAGAGGAGAGAGAGAAAAGAGAGGGAGAGATGAGGAGAGAGTGAAGAGAGGAGGAGAGAGAGAAGAGAGGGAAGAGAAGAGGAGAGAGAGAAAAGAGAGGGAAGAGTAGAGGAGAGAGAGAAAAGAGAGGGAAGAGAGAGGAGAGAGAGAAAAGAGAGGGAAGAGATGAGGAGAGAGAGAAGAGAGGAGGAGAGAGAGAAGAGAGGAGGAGAGAGAGAAGAGAGAGGGAAGTGAGAGGTAAGAGAGGGAAGAGAGAAGAGAGGAGAGAGAGAGAGAAGAGAGAGGGAAGTGAGAGGTAAAGTGGGGAGAGAGAGAAGAGAGGAGAGAGAGAAGAGAGGGAAGAGAAGAGGAGAGAGAGACGAGAGGAGATGAGAGGGAAGAGATGAGAGGGAAGAGAGGGAAGAGAGGAGATGAGAGGGAAGAGAGGAGATGAGAGGGAAGAGAGGAGATGAGAGGGAAGAGATGAGAGGGAAGAGAGGAGATGAGAGGGAAGAGATGAGAGGGAAGAGAGGAGATGAGAGGGAAGAGAGGAGATGAGAGGGAAGAGAGAAGAGATGAGAGGAGGAGAGAGAGGAGGAAGAGAGAGAGAGAGAGAGAGGAGGGAGAGAGAGGAGGAGAGGAAGAGAGGAGGAGGAAGAGAGGAGAGGAGAGAGAGGAGGAGAGAGAGGAGAGCGGGAGAGAGAGAGAGAGATAAGAGAGGGAAGAGATGAGGAGAGAGAGAAGAGAGGAGGAGAGAGAGAAGAGAGAGGGAAGTGAGAGGTAAGAGAGGGAAGAGAGGAGGGGAGAGAGAGAAAAGAGAGGGAAGTGAGAGGTAAGAGAGGGAAGAGAGGAGGAGAGAGGGACGAGTGGAGGAGAGAGAGGAGAGGGAAGTGAGAGGTAAGTGAGAGGTAGGAGAGGGAAGAGAGGAGGAGAGAGAGAAGAGAGAGGGAAGTGAGAGGTAAGAGAGGGAAGAGAGGAGGAGAGAGAGAGAGAGAGAGAGAAGAGAGGTAAGAGAGGGAAGAGGTAAGAGAGGGAAGAGAGGAGGGAGGGAGAGAGGGAGAGAGTGGAGGAGAGAGAGGAGAGGGAAGTGAGAGGAGGAGAGGGAAGAGGGAAGAGAGGAGGAGAGAGAGAAGAGAGAGAGAGAAGTGAGAGGTAAGAGAGGGAAGAGAGGAGAGAGGGAAGAGTGGAGGAGAGAGAGAAGAGAGAGAAGAGAGGGAAGAGAAGAGGAGAGAGAGAAGAGAGAGGGAAGTGAGAGGTAAAGTGGAGGGAAGAGAGGAGGAGAGAGAAGAGAGAGAGAAGAGAGAGGAAGAGAGGGAAGAGAGAGAGAGAGAGAAAGAGAGGGAAGAGAGAAGAGGAGGAGAGAGAAAAGAGAGGGAAGTGAGAGGTAAGAGAGGGAAGAGAGGAGGAGGAGAGAGAGAGAAAGAGAGGGAGAGAGAGAGGGAGAGAGAGAGAGAAAGTGGAGAGAGGGAAGTGAGAGGTAAGAGAGGGAAGAGAGGAAGAGAGAGAGAGAGAGAGAGAGAGAAGTGAGAGGAAGAGAGGAGAGAGGGAAGAGTGGAGGAGAGAGAGAAGAAGGAAGAGAAGAGAGAGAGAGAGAAAGAGAGGGAAGAGTAAGAGTGGAGGAGAGAGAGAAAAGAGAGAGGAAGTGAGAGGTAAGAGAGGGAAGAGAGGGAAGAGAAGAGAGAGAGAGAGAGAGAAGTGAAGTGAGAGGAAAGAGAGGGAAGAGAGAGAGGGAAGAGAGAGAGAGAGGAAAAGAGAGGGAAGTGAGAGGTAAGAGAGGGAAAGAGAGGGAAGAGAGGAGAGAGAAGTGAGAGGTAAGAGAGGGAGAGAGAGAGAGAAGAGAGGAGGAGAGAGAGAAAAGAGAGGGAAGAGAAGAGGAGAGAGAGAAAAGAGAGGGAAGTGAGAGGTAAGAGAGGGAAGAGAGAAGGAGAGAGAGAAGAGAGAGAGAAGTGAGAGGTAAGAGAGGGAAGAGAGGAGGAGAGAGAGAAGGGAGAGGGAAGTGAGAGGTAAGAGAGGGAAGAGAGGAGGAGAGAGGGAAGAGAGGAGGAGAGAGAGAAGAGAGGAGGAGAGAGAGAAAAGAGAGGGAAGAGAAGAGGAGAGAGAGAAAAGAGAGGGAAGTGAGAGGTAAGAGAGGGAAGAGAGGAGGAGAGAGAGAAGAGAGAGAGAAGTGAGAGGTAAGAGAGGGAAGAGAGGAGGAGAGAGAGAAGAGAGAGAGAGAAGTGAGAGGTAAGAGAGGGAAGAGAGGAGGAGAGAGGGAAGAGAGGAGGAGAGAGAGAAGAGAGGAGGAGAGAGAGAAGGGAGAGGGAAGTGAGAGGTAAGAGAGGGAAGAGAGAAGGAGAGAGAGAAGAGAGAGAGAAGTGAGAGGT
This sequence comes from Oncorhynchus gorbuscha, assembly GCF_021184085.1. Classification (NCBI taxonomy): domain Eukaryota; kingdom Metazoa; phylum Chordata; class Actinopteri; order Salmoniformes; family Salmonidae; genus Oncorhynchus; species Oncorhynchus gorbuscha. The sequence continues at coordinate 4,026,349 of NC_060180.1, read as the reverse complement.
AAGAGAGGGAAGAGAGAGGGAGAGGGAGAGAGGAGGAGAGAGAGAAGAGAGAAGAGAGTAAGAGAGGGGAGAGAGAGAGAGAGAAGAGAGAGAGAGAAGAGAGAGGGAAGTGAGAGGTAAGAGAGGGAAGAGAGAAGGAGAGAGAGAAGAGAGAGAGAAGTGAGAGGTAAGAGAGGGAAGAGAGGAGGAGAGAGAGAAGAGAGAGAGAGAAGTGAGAGGTAAGAGAGGAGGAGAGAGAGAAGAGAGGGAAGAGAGGGAAGAGAGGAGGAGAGAGAGAAGAGAGAGGGAAGTGAGAGGTAAGAGAGGGAAGAAAGGAGGAGAGAGGGAAGAGAGGAGGAGAGAGAGAAGAGAGGGAAGTGAGAGGTAAGAGGGAAGAGAGGAGGAGAGAGGAAAGAGAGAGGGAAGAGAGGAGGAGAGAGGGAAGAGAGGAGGAGAGGGAGAAGAGAGGGAAGTGAGAGGTAAGAGAGGGAAGAGAGGAGGAGAGGAGGAGAGAGGGAAGTGAGAGGTAAGAGAGGGAAGAGTGCAAAGAGAGGTATGAGAGGAGGAGAGTGGAGGACAACATTTAACTCTATCCCTATCTCTCTCTCTCCCCTCTCTAATGAATGATATAATTCAGCTGATTAATTTCGGCCTACTTGCAGTATCTTTAACCTCTCTTCCTGTCGTTGCCATAAAGTGACATTCAGGTGGTTCTGGAAGTATTCTCATGATGATGATTATTTTGTTCTGTCAGTGTGTTTCTGATATAGTGTAACAGTGTGAAACGCTGTATCGGGGGTGTGTGTGTCACGTTAATATTTTTAGGCTAATGGGGGTCCCCCTGATTTCATTGGGATGAGCAAGATAAATGAAAAATGTTCTATACTCAGCCATTATAATGATGAACAGATGAGATAAAGAATAACAAAAAATGATGCCCCACTCCCTACCCCCCTTTCAGTCTGTGTACTCAACATATATATATAATTGTAACGGTCGTCGTATGAAGGAGTTTTCATCTTGATATTTAATAAGAAACATGAACACCGAAACAAAAACAATAATCGACAACGTGAAAAAACTAAACGGAAACAGTACCGTGTGGACCAGACACTGACACGGAAACAAACACCCACATACCAACAGTGAAACCCAGGCTACCTAAGTATGATTCCCAAAGGTGCGGACTCCGGCCGCCTAACCTAAACCTATAGGGGAGGGTCTGGGTGGGTGTCTGTCCGCGGTGGCGGCTCTGGCGCGGGACATGGACCCCACTTCACCATAGTCCTTCTCGGCCTCTCTACCCGCCTCCGTGGCCTCATTAACGCGGCGACCCTCGCCGCCGACCTCGGACTGGGGACCCAAGCCACGGGTCCCGAATGGACGGGAGACTCCGGCAGCCCCCCCCTTTATTTATGTAATACTACCCCCCTTTCAGTCTATGTACTCAACATATATAATATTATTTATTTAATACTACCCCCCTTTCAGTCTATGTACTCAACATATATAATATAATTGATTTAATACTACCCCCCTTTGACCCACAATCAGCTGAACACAAGGAGGAAGGAGGAGACACCAGGGCTTGTCCTCCTGTCTTGTCCCAGCAGGAAGTCAGTCTACTGATGGACGGATGGTCAAGCCCTGTCGTGAGGGACACTGAGGTGGAGGGAGGGGGGAGGGGAGGGGGAGGCATGTCCATTTGTCACCCTGTTTTTGTCCATCCCCCACGTTGGTGACCAGCTAGGTAATTACCACTACCCACCCTGTGATGGAGGTGAGAGAAGGAGGTAGAGAAGAGAGAAGAGAAGATAGAGAGGAGGGAAGAGGGGATAGAGATAATAGGGGAGGTAGGGAAGAGGGGATAGAGATATTAGGAGAGGTAGGGAAGAGGGGATAGAGATATTAGGGGAGGTAGGGAAGAGGGGATAGAGATATTAGGAGAGGTAGGGAAGAGGGGATAGAGATATTAGGGGAGGTATGGAAGAGGGGATAGAGATATTAGGGGAGGTAGGGAAGAGGGGATAGAGATATTAGGGGAGGTAGGGAAGAGAGAGGAGAAGATAGAGAGGAGGGAAGAGGGGATAGAGATAATAGAGGAGGTAGGGAAGAGAGAGGAGAAGATAGAGAGGAGGGAAGAGGGGATAGAGATAATAGGGGAGGTAGGGAAGAGGGGATAGAGATATTAGGAGAGGTAGGGAAGAGGGGATAGAGATATTAGGGGAGGTATGGAAGAGGGGATAGAGATATTAGGGGAGGTAGGGAAGAGGGGATAGAGATATTAGGGGAGGTAGGGAAGAGAGAGGAGAAGATAGAGAGGAGGGAAGAGGGGATAGAGATAATAGAGGAGGTAGGGAAGAGAGAGGAGAAGATAGAGAGGAGGGAAGAGGGGATAGAGATAATAAGGGAGGTAGGGAAGAGGGGAAAGAGATATTAGGGGAGCTAGGGAAGAGAGAGGAGAAGATAGAGAGGAGAGAAGAGAAGAGGGGATAGAGATAATAGGGGAGGTAGGGAAGAGAGAGGGGAAGATAGAGAGGAGGGAAGAGGGGATATAGATATTAGGGGAGGTAGGGAATAGGGAAGAGGAGATAGAGATAATAGGGGAGGTAGGGAAGAGAGAGGAGAAGACAGAGAGGAGGGAAGAGGGGATAGAGATATTAGGGGAGGTAGGGAAGAGAGAGGAGAAGATAGAGGGGAGGGAAGAGGGGATAGAGATATTAGGGGAGGTAGGGAAGAGGGGATAGAGATAATAGGGGAGGTAGGGGGGAGGAGGGGGGATAGAGATAATAGGGGAGGTAGGGGGAGGGAGGAGGGGATAGAGATAATAGGGGAGGTAGGGAGGAGGAGGAGGGGATAGAGATAATAGGGGAGGTAGGGAGGAGGGAAGAGGGGATAGAGATAATAGGGGAGGTAGGGAAGAGAGAGGAGGGGATAGAGATAATAGGGGAGGTAGGGAGGGAGGAGGGGATAGAGATAATAGGGGAGGTAGGGAAGAGAGAGGATGGGATAGAGATAATAGGGGAGGTAGGGAGGAGAGAGGAGGGGATAGAGATAATAGGGGAGGTAGGGAAGAGGGGATAGAGATATTAGGGGAGGTAGGGAAGAGGGGATAGAGATATTAGGGGAGGTAGGGAAGAGGGGATAGAGATATTAGGGGAGGTAGGGAAGAGGGGATAGAGATATTAGGGGAGGTAGGGAAGAGGGAGGAGGAGATAGAGATAATAGGGGAGGTCAAACGACACCGCTGGTTCTGCTCACACTGCCCTACCCTGTGCTCTGACCTCTTTCTCCCCTCTCTCTCCAGATGAAATCTTGCGTCTTGTGACGGCCGGCCGCCCAACAACCTGCCCGCTTGACCCTATCCCCTCCTCTCTTCTCCAGACCATTTCCGGAGACCTTCTCCCTTACCTCACCTCGCTCATCAACTCATCCCTGACCGCTGGCTACGTCCCTTCCGTCTTCAAGAGAGCGAGAGTTGCACCCCTTCTGGAAAAACCTACACTCGATCCCTCCGATGTCAACAACTACAGACCAGTATCCCTTCTTTCTTTTCTCTCCAAAACTCTTGAACGTGCCGTCCTTGGCCAGCTCTCCCGCTATCTCTCTCTGAATGACCTTCTTGATCCAAATCAGTCAGGTTTCAAGACTAGTCATTCAACTGAGACTGCTCTTCTCTGTATCACGGAGGCGCTCCGCACTGTTAAAGCTAACTCTCTCTCCTCTACTCTCATCCTTCTAGACCTATCGGCTGCCTTCGATACTGTGAACCATCAGATCCTCCTCTCCACCCTCTCTGAGTTGGGCATCTCCGACGCGGCCCACGCTTGGATTGCGTCCTACCTGACAGGTCGCTCCTACCAGGTGGCGTGGCGAGAATCTGTCTCCTCACCACGCGCTCTCACCACTGGTGTCCCCCAGGGCTCTGTTCTAGGCCCTCTCCTATTTTCGCTATACACCAAGTCACTTGGCTCTGTCATAACCTCACATGGTCTCTCCTATCATTGCTATGCAGACGACACACAATTAATCTTCTCCTTTCCCCCTTCTGATGACCAGGTGGCAAATCACATCTCTGCATGTCTGGCAGACATATCAGTGTGGATGACGGATCACCACCTCAAGCTGAACCTCGGCAAGACGGAGCTGCTCTTCCTCCCGGGGAAGGACTGCCCGTTCCATGATCTCGCCATCACGGTTGACAACTCCATTGTGTCCTCCTCCCAGAGCGCTAAGAACCTTGGCGTGATCCTGGACAACACCCTGTCGTTCTCAACTAACATCAAGGCGGTGGCCCGTTCCTGTAGGTTCATGCTCTACAACATCCGCAGAGTACGACCCTGCCTCACACAGGAAGCGGCGCAGGTCCTAATCCAGGCACTTGTCATCTCCCGTCTGGATTACTGCAACTCGCTGTTGGCTGGGCTCCCTGCCTGTGCCATTAAACCCCTACAACTCATCCAGAACGCCGCAGCCCGTCTGATGTTCAACCTTCCCAAGTTCTCTCACGTCACCCCGCTCCTCCGCTCTCTCCACTGGCTTCCAGTTGAAGCTCGCATCCGCTACAAGACCATGGTGCTTGCCTACGGAGCTGTGAGGGGAACGGCACCTCAGTACCTCCAGGCTCTGATCAGGCCCTACACCCAAACAAGGGCACTGCGTTCATCCACCTCTGGCCTGCTCACCTCCCTACCACTGAGGAAGTACAGTTCCCGCTCAGCCCAGTCAAAACTGTTCGCTGCTCTGGCCCCCCAATGGTGGAACAAACTCCCTCACGACGCCAGGACAGCGGAGTCAATCACCACCTTCCGGAGACACCTGAAACCCCACCTCTTTAAGGAATACCTAGGATAGGATAAGTAATCCTTCTCACCCCCCCCTTTAAGATTTAGATGTACTATTGTAAAGTGACTGTTCCACTGGATGCCATAAGGTGAATGCACCAATTTGTAAGTCGCTCTGGATAAGAGCGTCTGCTAAATGACTTAAATGTAAATGTAAATGTAGGGAGGAGGGAGGAGGGAAGAGGGGATAGAGATAATAGGGGAGGTAGGGAAGAGGGAGGAGAGGATAGAGATAATAGGGGAGGTAGGGAAGAGGGGAAAGGAGGGGAGATAGGGAGGAGGGAGGAGGAGGGGATAGAAATATTAGGGGAGGTAGGGAAGAGGGAGGAAGGATAGAGATAATAGGGAGATAGGGAGGAGGGAGGAGGGGATAGAGATAATATTAGGGAGGTAGGGAAGATAGAGATAATAGGGGATAGAGATAATAGGGGAGGTAGGGAGGAGGGAGGAGAGGATAGAGATAATAGGGGAGGTAGGGAGGAGGGGATAGAGATAATAGGGGAGGTAGGGAGGAGGGAGGAGGGGATAGAGATAATAGGGGAGGTAGGGAGGGAGGGGATAGAGATAATAGGGGAGGTAGGGGGGAGGAGGGAAGAGGGGATAGAGATAATAGGGGATAGGGAGGAGGGAGAGATAATAGGGGATAGGTAGGGAGGAGGGAGGAGGGAGGAGGGATAGAGATAATAGGGGAGGTAGGGAGGAGGGAAGAGGGGATAGAGATAATAGGGGAGGTAGGGAGGAGGGAAGAGGGGATAGAGATAATAGGGGAGGTAGGGAGGAGGGAGGAGGGGATAGAGATAATAGGGAGGAGGGAGAGGGGAGGGAGGGGAGGTAGGGAGGAGGGAGTGAGAGAGAGGGAAGGAGGGAAGGGAGCAGAGGCAGAAGGGAGATGGAAAAACTGGTTGGCCTCTAGATTACAGAGAGCTGGTAGTCCCATCCACTAAACTACCAGGTGTGAAACAGGGAAGAGACTATACTAATTTGGTATGCTAATTTGGTATAGAGCAAACCTAAACCACTGTATTAAATTAGTCAAAACAGGAACATTTTAAATCTGGCTAGAAACTAATAATGAAATGATCTCAACAGAGAAGAATGTCCTCATGTGTGCTACCTATATCCCCCCCAATAGAATCCCCGTGCTTTAATGATGACAGCTTCTCCATCCTAGAGGGGGAGATCAACAATTTCCAGTCTCAGGGATGTCTAGTAGTCTGAAGCGGCCTAAATGTCAGAACTCGACAAGAACCTGACACCCTCAGAACACAGAGGGACAAACACCTACCTGGAGGTGACCATATGCCCTCCCCCATATGCCTCCCTAGACACAACTACGACAACATAACCAACAAAAATGGGTCACAACTCCTGCAGGCCTGTCAGACGCTGGGTATGTACATAGTCAGTGGTTGGCGTCGAGGAGACTCCTAAAGGTAGGTACATCTATATCTCTTAGCAGTAGTACCGTAGACCACTGACCTCAACCCAGAGTCTCTTAGAGCGTTCACAGTCAGTCCACTGAGACCCCTATCAGATCACAGCAAAATCACACTCCGCATGAACAGAGCTGTGCTCAAATCATGATGCATCAAAGCAAAAGTAACTAAATAATATTAAGAAATGCTATAGATAGAAGGAAAATAGTGTGGAAACCTTCCAAAAACAATTAGGCAACAACAAATTCAATCCCTTCTAGACAATTTCCTGGACAGAATGTTTTACTGTAATACTGAAGGTGTAAACTTTACAGTAGAAAACCTAAACAGTATATTTGACCTCTCAGCTTCCCTATCAAATCAAAAAATGTAAAGCAGACAACCTAAGAAAATGAACAACAATGACAAATGGTTTGATGAAGAATGCAAAAACCTAAGAAAGACATTTAGAAACCTGTCCAACCAAAAACATAGAGACCCGGAAAACCAACGCCTTCGCTATGGTGAATCACTAAAACAATACAGCAATACACTGAGGGAAAAGAAGGAACAGCACGTCAAAAATCAGCTCAATGTAATTGAAGAATCCATAGACTCTAACCACTTCTGGGAAAATTGGAAAACTCTAAACAAACAACAACACAAAGAATTATCTATCCAAAATGGAGATGTATGGGTAAACCACTTCTCTAATCTGTGTGGCTCTATAACAAAGAATAAAGAGCAAAAACATAACATGATCAAATACAAATCTTAGAATCAACTGTTAAAGACTACCAGAACCCACTGGATTCTCCAATTACATTGAATGAACTTCAGGACAAATAGAAACCCTCCAACCCAAAAAGGCCTGTGTGGCTGATGGTATCCTAAATGAAATGATCAAATATACAGACCACAAATTCCAATTGGCTGTACTTAAACTCAATAGATTCATACATTTCCTCAGCGAAAACAATGTCCTGAGCAAATGTCAAATTGGCTTTTTATCAAATTACCATACGACAGACCACATATTCACCCTAATTGACAAACAAACCAAAACAAAGGCAAAGTCTTCTTATGCTTTGCTGATTTAAAAAAAAGCTTTTGACTCAAATTGGCACGAGTGTCTGCTATACAAACTGATGGAAAGTGGTGTTTGTTAACACAATAATATAAAATCCATGTTCACAAACAACAAGCGTCCCGTTAAAATGGCCAAAAAATACACACATTTCTTCCACAGGGCCGGGGGCTGAGACAGGGATGCAGCTTAAGTCCCACCCTCTTCAACATATATATCAACGAATTGGCGAGGGCACGAGAACAGTCTGCAGCACCCGGACTCACCCTACTAGAATCTGAAGTCAAATGTCTACTGTTTGCTGATGATCTGATGCTTCCCCAACCAAGGAGGGCCTACAGCAGCACCTAGATCTTCTGCACAGATTCTGTCAAAATAATGGTGTTCCAAAAAAGGTCCAGTGAATACAAATTCTATCCAGACACCGTTGCCCTAGAAACACAAAAAACTAGACATACCTTGGCCTAAACATCAACGCCACAGGTAACTTCCACAAAGCTGTGAATGATCTGAGAGACAAGGTAAGAAGGGCCTTCTATGAAATCAAAAGGAAAATACAATTCAACATACCAATTAGGATCTGGCTGAAAATACTTCAATCAGTTATATAACCTATTGCCCTTTATGGTGGTGAAGTCTGGAGTCCGCTCACCAACCAAGAATTCACAAAATGGGACAAACACCAAATTGGGACTCTGCTTGCAGAATTCTGCAAAAATATCCTCAGTGTACAATGTAAAACACCAAATAATGCATGCAGAGCAGAATTAGGCTAAACACCATTTTAAAAATATATATATTTTTAATGGCTATATACGAATAAAACAAATCGAGGTGAGGGCGATGTAAATGCATTGGGTGGTTGATAGATTCTGTTCTTTGGGTGGCTGTTCTCTGTATGCTCTTTTCGAAAGATGGGTCCCGGTCTCAACCCAACTCGACATGAGGAGGGGTTTTAGCTGGTGGAATAGTGGGGACCAATTGGAGGTTTACTTAGTAGCAATCCAAATATGGTACAGCTATATAGACACCCAATCTTTATGCTACTTTTTAATGGTACATTTACAAACATATATTATGATAAATAGAATTGAAAGTTGTGTCTCATTATGATAGGTGGTGAAGTAAGTATAGCCAGTTATAATTGTAATGGCCTAGCAGATAATAAGAAGAGACGATCAGTATTTATCTGGCTAAAAGAGAAGGAATTTTATATTTATTGTTTACAGGAAACTCATTCAACAATTTTATATGAAGTTTTGTGTAAAAGGGACTGAGGGGATGAAATATATTTCTCCCATCGGCAAAGAAATTCAAAAAGGGATGATGATATTAATTAACATTAATTTTGATCCAAATGTGCAAACTGTCCAAACAGATCCTCAAGGTGGTTGGTGATTTTAAACATGTTATTGGACCATAACCAGATGGCTTATTGACCTATACGGTCCGAATAATGATGATCCAAGCTTCTTTGAAAATATATACAGTGGGGCAAAAAAGTATTTAGTCAGCCACCAATTGTGCAAGTTCTCCCATTTAAAAAGATGAGAGGCCTGTAATTTCCATCATAGGTAATAATAATAATAATAATACTTCAACTATGACAGACAAAATGAGGGAAAAAAATCCACAAAATTACAATCGTAGGATTTTTAATTTTAAATGCATTTATTTGCAAATTATGGTGGAAAATAAGTATTAAATAAATACACTGACCTAGTGAGATATACATGGCGGAGGCTTAATCAAGCTAGTCATCTAGAGTACTTTCTTATGTCATTCCATCTGGCACCAAACATATAAAAGGTGTTGATAGGGGACAGAATGCGGTCGGACCATCACATAATTGGCATATATATTACAGAATTTCCATGTGGGTGAGGATATTGGAAATTGAATCACAATTGAAAGAGGGAGTACTGGAGTACTGGAGGGCATACCAGTGGAAGTATACAGGGCTGGATGGCATACCAGTGGAAGTATACATGGCTGGATGGCATACCAGTGGAAGTATACAGGGCTGGATGGCATACCAGTGGAAGTATACAGGGCTGGATGGCATACCAGTGGAAGTATACAGGGCTGGAGGGCATACCAGTGGAAGTATACAGGGCTGGATGGCATACCAGTGGAAGTATACAGGGCTGGATGGCATACCAGTGGAAGTATACAGGGCTGGAGGGCATACCAGTGGAAGTATACAGGGCTGGATGGCATACCAGTGGAAGTATACAGGGCTGGATGGCATACCAGTGGAAGTATACAGGGCTGGATGGCATACCAGTGGAAGTATACAGGGCTGGATGGCATACCAGTGGAAGTATACAGGGCTGGAGGGCATACCAGTGGAAGTATACAGGGCTGGATGGCATACCAGTGGAAGTATACAGGGCTGGATGGCATACCAGTGGAAGTATACAGGGCTGGATGGCATACCAGTGGAAGTATACAGGGCTGGATGGCATACCAGTGGAAGTATACAGGGCTGGATGGCATACCAGTGGAAGTATACAGGGCTGGATGGCATACCAGTGGAAGTATACAGGGCTGGATGGCATACCAGTGGAAGTATACAGGGCTGGAGGGCATACCAGTGGAAGTATACAGGGCTGGATGGCATACCAGTGGAAGTATACAGGGCTGGATGGCATACCAGTGGAAGTATACAGGGCTGGATGGCATACCAGTGGAAGTATACAGGGCTGGAGGGCATACCAGTGGAAGTATACAGGGCTGGATGGCATACCAGTGGAAGTATACAGGGCTGGATGGCATACCAGTGGAAGTATACAGGGCTGGATGGCATACCAGTGGAAGTATACAGGGCTGGATGGCATACCAGTGGAAGTATACAGGGCTGGATGGCATACCAGTGGAAGTATACAAAACTTGTATTTATTTATTATACTCAGAGGACCATTATTAGCATGTTTTAACCACTCCTACATAAATGGTAGATTATCAGACACGCTACAAGAAGCTCTGATTTCATTCTTACTGAAACAGGATCCAAATGGTAAATATAAAGATCCAGTCCATTAATAGATTGGAGGCCTCTTACACTTCAGTGTTGTGATGCAAAAATTCTAGCTAAATGCTTGGCGCATAGAATTAAAAAGGTTTTGTCAGATATTATGAATCCTAATCAGACAGGTTTTATACATGGACGATACATTGGAGATAATATAAAGTACTGGAAACAATAGAATACTATGAAATATTAAGGACACCAGGCCTGGTTTTCATGCAGTTGAAGTCAAAAGTTTACATATGTAACGGTATAATTTTAAACCGTCCCCTCGCCCATACCCGGGCGCGAACCAGGGACCTTTTGCACACAACGACAACAGTCACCCTCGAAGCATCGTTACCAATCGCTCCACAAAAGCCGCGGCCCTTGCAGAGCAAGGGGAAACACTACTTCAAGGTCTCAGAGCAAGTGACGTAACCGATTGAAATGCTATTTAGCGCACACCGCTAACTAAGCTAGCCGTTTCACATCCGTTACACTCACCCCCCTTTTGACCTTCCTCCTTTTTCCGCAGCAACCAGTAATCCGGGTCACGGCACCAATGTAACAGTATAATTTTAAACCGTCCCCTCGCCCATACCCGGGCGCGAACCAGGGACCTTCTGCACACAACGACAACAGTCACCCTCGAAGCATCGTTACCCATCGCTCCACAAAAGCCGCGTCCCTTGCAGAGCAAGGGGAAACACTACTTCAAGGTCTCAGAGCAAGTGACGTAACCGATTGAAACGCTATTTAGCGCACACCACTAACTAAGCTAGCCGTTTCACATCCGTTACACATACACCTTAGCCAAATACATTTAAACTAAGTTTTTCACAATTCTTGACATTTAATCATAGTAAAAATTCCCTGTCTTAGGTCAGATAGGATCACCACTTTATTTTAAGAAGGTGAAATGTCAGAATAATAGTAGAGAGAATTATTTATTTCAGCTTTTAATTCTTTCATCACATTCCCAGTGGCTCAGAAGTTTACATACACTCAATTAGTATTTGGTAGCATTGCATTTAAATTGTTTAGCTTGGGTCAAACATTTTGGGTAACCTTCCACAAGCTTCCCACAATAAGATGGGTGAATTTTGGGCCCATTCCCCTTGACAGAGCTGGCGTAACTGAGTCAGGTTCTTCAGGTTCTTCAGTTGTGCCCACACATTTTCTATGGGATTGAGGTCAGGGCTTTGTGATGGCCACTCCAATACCTTGACTTTGTTGTCCTTAAGCCATTTTGCCACAACTTTGGAAGTATGCTTGGGGTCATTGTCCACTTGGAAGACTCATTTGGAAGTCTGCTTGGGGTCATTGTCCACTTGGAAGACCCATTTGGAAGTATGCTTGGGGTCATTGTCCACTTGGAAGACTCATTTGGAAGTCTGCTTGGGGTCATTGTCCACTTGGAAGACCCATTTGGAAGTATGCTTGGGGTCATTGTCCACTTGGAAGACCCATTTGTAAGTCTGCTTGGGGTCATTATCCACTTAGAAGACCCATTTGGAAGTCTGCTTGGGGTCATTGTCCACTTGGAAGACCCATTTGGAAGTCTGCTTGGGGTCATTGTCCACTTGGAAGACCCATTTGGAAGTCTGCTTGGGGTCATTGTCCACTTGGAAGACCCATTTGGAAGTCTGCTTGGGGTCATTGTCCACTTGGAAGACCCATTTGGAAGTCTGCTTGGGGTCATTGTCCACTTGGAAGACCCATTTGGAAGTCTGCTTGGGTTCATTGTCCACTTGGAAGACCCATTTGGAAGTCTGCTTGGGGTCATTGTCCACTTGGAAGACCCATTTGGAAGTCTGCTTGGGGTCATTGTCCACTTGGAAGACCCATTTGGAAGTCTGCTTGGGGTCATTGTCCACTTGGAAGAGCCATTCATGACCAAGCTTTAATGTCCCGACGGACGTCTTCAGATGTTGCTTCAATATATCCACACTATTTTCCAGCCTCATGATGCCATCTATTTTGTGAAGTGCACCAGTCCCTCCTGCAGCAAAGCACCCCCACAACATGATGCTGCCACCTCCGTGCTTCAAGGTGGAGATGGTGTTCTTCGGCTTGCAAGCCTCCCCCTTTTTTCTCCAAACATAACGATGGTCATTACGACCAAACAGTTCTATTTTTGTTTCCTCAGACCAGAGGACATTTCCCCAAAAAGTACGATGTTTGTCCCCATGTGCAGTTGCAAACCATAGTCTGGCTTTTTCATGGCGGTTTTAGAGCAGTGGCTTCTTCCTTGCTGAGCGGCCTTTCAGGTTACATCGATATAGGACTTGTTTTATTGTGGATATACATTGGGGCGAACAAGTATTTGATACACTGCCGATTTTGCAGGTTTTCCTAATTAAAAAGCATATAGAGGTCTGTAATTTTTATCATAGGTACAATTCAACTGTGAGAGACGGAATCTAAAACAAAAATCCAGAAAATCACATTGTATGATTTTTAAGTAATTAATTTGCATTTTATTGCATGACATAAGAATTTAATCACCTACCAACCAGTAAGAATTCCGGCTCTCACAGACCTGTTAGTTTTTCTTTAAGAATCCCTCCTGTTCACCATTACCTGTATTAACTGCACCTCTTTGAACTCGTTACCTGTATAAAAGACACCTGTCGACACACTCAATCAAGCAGACTCCAACCTCTCCACAATTGCTAAGACCAGAGAGCAAATTGTAGACCTGCACAAGGCTGGGATGGGCTACAGGACAATAGGCAAGCAGCTTGGTGAGAAGGCAACAACTGTTGGCGCAATTATTAGAAAATGGAAGAAGTTCAAGATGACGGTCAATCCCCCTCGGTCTGGGACTCCATGCAAGATCTCACCTCGTGAGGCATCAATGATCATGAGGAAGGTGAGGGATCAGCCCAGAACTACATTGCAGGACCTGGTCAATGACCTGAAGAGCGCTTGTACCACAGTCTCAAAGAAAACCATTAGTAACACACTACGCCGTCATGGCTTAAAATCCTGCAGTGCACGCAAGGTCCCCCTGCTCAAGCCAGCGCATGTCCAGGCCTGTCTGAAGTTTGCCAATGACCATCTGGATGATCCAGGGGTGGAATGGGAGAAGGTCATGTGGTCTGATGAGAAAAACATTGAGCCCTTTGGTCTAAACACCACTCGCCGTTTTTGGAGGAAGAAGACGGATGAGTACAACCCCAAGAACACCATCCCAACCGTGAAGCATGGAGGAGGAAACATCATTCTTTGGGGATGCTTTTCTGCAAAGGGAACAGGACGACTGCACCGTATTGAGGGGAGGATGGATGGGGCCATGTATCGCAAGATCATGGCCAATAAGGGGCATCTCAAGGTCCTGGAGTGGCCTAGCCAGTCTCCAGACCTGAACACAATAGAACATTTTTGGAGGGAGCTGAAGTGGTTCCGGTTCCGGTTGGAGCGAGTGGTCGCATCTGCACGTCGCTCCAACGGGTAGTATAACTTTTTCATTATATTTCATTATATCACAACGGTTTGATTTGTCTTATCTTAGCAATTTCTTCTCAGCTAGCTACATAGCCGTCTTTGTATCAAAAGATAATTGCGTAATTATCGTATTTCGCCGTCCTAACGTAGTCTTCACTAGTCTTCACTAGCCAGCTAGCTAACGTCCACTGATTAGCTGCACTGGAGAAACTGTTACACTCAATTGAACGACTTGATTAGTTTAGTGTCAGCTAGCTACATAGCTGTCTTTGCTGTCTTCGTATCATCGTATCATCGTATCCAAGATAATTGTGCTGTTTAGGTTTAGAGTGTGTAGTCGTAGAGTGATTATCTTAATTTACCGAGGTTAGCTAGCCAGCTATTTGTCGTCCTTAACGTAGGTGACTCTGCTAGCTAGCCAACAGCTAGCCAACGCTAGCCAACGTCTTCTGTATAGAACTCAACTACCCGGTCGCATTCACAGGTTGTATCACATTTTCACTTCATTTTCATTACAGTACAACGGTTTGATTTGTTTGATCGTAGCTAGCTACTTAGCTAGCTACATAGCCGTCTTTGTATCAAAGATAATTGTGTAGTCTAGAGCGATTTTCTAGGTTCGCTAGCCATCTATTGTCGTTCTTTTAACGCAACGTAACGTAAACAACACTGCTAGCTAGCCTGCTAGCCCCGAATAGCAACACTGCAGAAACTATTACACTCAACGGAACGACTTGATTAGTGTAGTGTCAACAACGCACCCACTGCCAGCTGGCCTACTTCAGCAGTACTGTATCATTTTAATCATTTTAGTCAATAAGATTCTTGCTACGTAGCTTAACTTTCTGAACATTCGAGACGTGTAGTCCACTTGTCATTCAATCTCCTTTGCATTAGCGTAGCCTCTTCTGTAGCCTGTCAACTATGTGTCGGTTTATCCCTGTTCTCTCCTCTCTGCACAGACCATACAAACGCTCCTCACCGCGTGGCCGCGGCCACCCTACTCTGGTGGTCCCAGCGCGCACGACCCACGTGGAGTTCCAGGTCTCCGGTAGCCTCTGGAACTGCCAATCTGCGGTCAACAAGGCAGAGTTCATCTCAGCCCATGCCTCCCTCCAGTCCCTCGACTTCTTGGCCCTGACGGAAACATGGATCACCACAGACAACACTGCTACTCCTACTGCTCTCTCTTCGTCCGCCCACGTGTTCTCGCACACCCCGAGAGCGTCTGGTCAGCGGGGTGGTGGCACCGGGATCCTCATCTCTCCCAAGTGGTCATTCTCTCTTTCTCCCCTTACCCATCTGTCTATCGCCTCCTTTGAATTCCATGCTGTCACAGTCACTAGCCCTTTCAAGCTTAACATCCTTATCATTTATCGCCCTCCAGGTTCCCTCGGAGAGTTCATCAATGAGCTTGATGCCTTGATAAGCTCCTTTCCTGAGGACGGCTCACCTCTCACAGTTCTGGGCGACTTTAACCTCCCCACGTCTACCTTTGACTCTTTCCTCTCTGCCTCCTTCTTTCCACTCCTCTCCTCTTTTGACCTCACCCTCTCACCTTCCCCCTACTCACAAGGCAGGCAATACGCTCGACCTCATCTTTACTAGATGCTGTTCTTCCACTAACCTCATTGCAACTCCCTCCAAGTCTCCGACCACTGCCTTGTATCCTTTTCCCTCTCGCTCTCATCCAACACCTCCCACACTGCCCCTACTCGGATGGTATCGCGCCGTCCCAACCTTCGCTCTCTCTCCCCCGCTACTCTCTCCTCTTCCATCCTATCATCTCTTCCCTCCGCTCAAACCTTCTCCCACCTATCTCCTGATTCTGCCTCCTCAACCCTCCTCTCCTCCCTCTCTGCATCCCTTGACTCTCTATGTCCCCTATCCTCCAGGCCGGCTCGGTCCTCCCCTCCCGCTCCGTGGCTCGATGACTCATTGCGAGCTCACAGAACAGGGCTCCGGGCAGCCGAGCGGAAATGGAGGAAAACTCGCCTCCCTGCGGACCTGGCATCCTTTCACTCCCTCCTCTCTACATTTTCCTCCTCTGTCTCTGCTGCTAAAGCCACTTTCTACCACGCTAAATTCCAAGCTTCTGCCTCTAACCCTAGGAAGCTCTTTGCCACCTTCTCCTCCCTCCTGAATCCTCCGCCCCCCCCCCCCTCCTCCCTCTCTGCAGATGACTTCGTCAACCATTTTGAAAAGAAGGTCGACGACATCCGATCCTCGTTTGCTAAGTCAAACGACACCGCTGGTTCTGCTCACACTGCCCTACCCTATGCTCTGACCTCTTTCTCCCCTCTCTCTCCAGATGAAATCTCGCGTCTTGTGACGGCCGGCCGCCCAACAACCTGCCCGCTTGACCCTATCCCCTCCTCTCTTCTCCAGACCATTTCCGGAGACCTTCTCCCTTACCTCACCTCGCTCATCAACTCATCCCTGACCGTTGGCTACGTCCCTTCCGTCTTCAAGAGAGCGAGAGTTGCACCCCTTCTGAAAAAACCTACACTCGATCCCTCCGATGTCAACAATTACAGACCAGTATCCCTTCTTTCTTTTCTCTCCAAAACTCTTGAACGTGCCGTCCTTGGCCAGCTCTCCCGCTATCTCTCTCTGAATGACCTTCTTGATCCAAATCAGTCAGGTTTCAAGACTAGTCATTCAACTGAGACTGCTCTCCTCTGTATCACGGAGGCGCTCCGCACTGCTAAAGCTAACTCTCTCTCCTCTGCTCTCATCCTTCTAGATCTATCGGCTGCCTTCGATACTGTGAACCATCAGATCCTCCTCTCCACCCTCTCCGAGTTGGGCATCTCCGGCGCGGCCCACGCTTGGATTGCGTCCTACCTGACAGGTCGCTCCTACCAGGTGGCGTGGCGAGAATCTGTCTCCTCACCACGCGCTCTCACCACTGGTGTCCCCCAGGGCTCTGTTCTTGGCCCTCTCCTATTCTCGCTATACACCAAGTCACTTGGCTCTGTCATAACCTCACATGGTCTCTCTTATCATTGCTATGCAGACGACACACAATTAATCTTCTCCTTTCCCCCTTCTGATGACCAGGTGGCGAATCGCATCTCTGCATGTCTGGCAGACATATCAGTGTGGATGACGGATCACCACCTCAAGCTGAACCTCGGCAAGACGGAGCTGCTCTTCCTCCCGGGGAAGGACTGCCCGTTCCATGATCTCGCCATCACGGTTGACAACTCCACTGTGTCCTCCTCCCAGAGTGCCAAGAACCTTGGCGTGATCCTGGACAACACCCTGTCGTTCTCAACTAACATCAAGGCGGTGGCCCGTTCCTGTAGGTTCATGCTCTACAACATCCGCAGAGTACGACCCTGCCTCACACAGGAAGCGGCGCAGGTCCTAATCCAGGCACTTGTCATCTCCCGTCTGGATTACTGCAACTCGCTGTTGGCTGGGCTCCCTGCCTGTGCCATTAAACCCCTTCAACTCATCCAGAACGCCGCAGCCCGTCTGGTGTTCAACCTTCCCAAGTTCTCTCACGTCACCCCGCTCCTCCGTTCTCTCCACTGGCTTCCAGTTGAAGCTCGCATCCGCTACAAGACCATGGTGCTTGCCTACGGAGCTGTGAGGGGAACGGCACCTCAGTACCTCCAGGCTCTGATCAGGCCCTACACCCAAACAAGGGCACTGCGTTCATCCACCTCTGGCCTGCTCGCCTCCCTACCACTGAGGAAGTACAGCTCCCGCTCAGCCCAGTCAAAACTGTTCGCTGCCCTGGCCCCCCCAATGGTGGAACAAACTCCCTCACGACGCCAGGACAGCGGAGTCAATCACCACCTTCCGGAGACACCTGAAACCCCACCTCTTTAAGGAATACCTAGGATAGGTTAAGTAATCCCTCTCACCCCACCCCCCCCCTAAGTTTTAGATGCACTATTGTTAAGTGACTGTCCCACTGGATGTCATAAGGTGAATGCACCAATTTGTAAGTCGCTCTGGATAAGAGCGTCTGCTAAATGACTTAAATGTAAATGTAAATGTAAAGTGCATATTGCCCAGCGACAGCCCCGAAACCTGAAGGATCTGGAGAAGGTCTGTATGGAGGAGTGGGCCAAAATCCCTGCTGCAGTGTGTGCTGCTGCAGTGTGTGCAAACCTGGTCAAGAACTAATTGCAAAAAAAGGTTTCTGCACCAAATATTAAGTTCTGCTTTTCTGATGTATCAAATACTTATGTCATGCAATAAAATGCAAATGAATTACTTAAAAATCATACAATGTGTTTTCTGGATTTTTGTTTTAGATTCCATCTCTCACAGTTGAAGTGTACCTATGATAAAATTACAGACCTCTACATGCTTTGTAAGTAGGAAAACCTGCAAAATCGGCAGTGTATCAAATACTTGTTCTCCCCACTGTAGATAATTTTGTACCTGTTTCCTCCAGCATCTCCACAAGGTTCTTTCCTGTTGCTCTGGGATTGATTTGCACTTTTCGCACCAAAGTATGTTCATCTCTAGAAGACAGAACGCGTTCCTGAGCGGTATGACGGCTGCGTGGTCCCATGGTGTTTACACTTGCATACTATTGTTTGTACAGATGAATGTGGTACATTCAGGCGTTTGGAAATGGCTCCCAAGGATGAACCAGGTCTACAATTTTTTTCTGAGGTCTTGGCTGATTTCTTTTGATTTTCCCATGATGTCAAGCAGAGGCACTAAATTTGAAGGTAGGCCTTGAAATACATCCACAGGTACACCTCCAATTGACTCAAATTATGTCAATTAGCCTATCAGAAATGTTCCAATCTGTTTAAAGGCACAGTCAACTTAGTGTATTTAAACTTCTGACCCAGTGGAATTGTGATACAGTGAAATAATCTGTCTGTAAACAATTGTTGGAAAAATTACTTGTGTCATGCACAAAGTAGATGTCCTAACCGATTTACCAAAACTATAGTTTGTTAAAACCTCTTGAAACTAGGGGGCACTATTTTTATTTTTGGAAAAATAACATTCCCAAAGTAAACTGCCTATTTCTCAGGACCACATGCCAGAATATGCATATAATTGACAGCTTAGGATAGAAAACACTCTGAAGTTTCCAAAACTGTCAAAATATTGTCTGTGAGTATAACAGAACTGATATTGCAGGCGAAACCCGGAGGAAAATCCAATAAGGAAGTGCCTCTTATTTTGAAACTGTTGTGTTCCTATGCACCCCTATTGGCCATTGAAAGGGATATCAACCAGATTCCTTTTTCTACGTATTCCCTAAGGTGCCTACAGCATTTTGACGTAGTTTCACACCTTTATGTTGAAGAATGAGCGTAAACGACTACATTGCGTAAGTGGCCAGCTGAGGGCTCTTAGAGTGATTCTTGCGTAAAAGACAGAGGTAGTCATTTTTCCTCTCGCTCCTACTGAAAAGCCAATTGTCCCGGTTGATATATTATCGAATAGATATTTGAAAAACACCTTGAGGATTGATTTGCCATGTTTCTGTCGATATAATGGATATAATTTGGATTTTTTTTGCCGTTGTCGTGACCGCTATTTCCTGTGGATTTCTCAACATAACGTGACCAACAAACAGAGGTATTTTGGGTATAAAAATAATCTTCATGGAACAATAGGAACACTTGCTGTCTAACTGGGAGTCTCGTGAGTGAAAACATCCGAAGATCATCAAAGGTAAACGGTTAATTTGATTGCTTTTCTGATTTTCGTGACCAAGCTTCCTGCTGCTAGCTGGACATAATGCTATGCTATGCTATCAATAAACTTACACAAACGCTAGTCTTGCTTTGGCTGTAAAGCATAATTTCAAAATCTGAGATGACAGGGTGATTAACAAAAGGCTAAGCTGTGTTTCACTATATTTCACTTGTGATTTCATGAATATGAATATTTTCTAGTAATATATTTTGACTGTTGCGCTATGCTAATTAGTGTAGTTGATGACAATTCTCCTGGATCTGGGATGGGTAGTCCCTAGAGGTTTAATAAGAAATTTGTGGAGTGGTTGAAAAACGAGTTTTAATGACTGCAACCTAAGTGTATGTAAACTTCCGACTTCAACTTTATAAAGTGTAATATTGAGATGCAAACTCAAAATATTTTTTTAAGCCCATAACGATGTGTGTGAGGTGGATACCTTTGTTTCAAAGTAGATTTGTTTAAGACTACCAAGAATCACCCTGTGTGACCCTGATTTAGCCCACTGTAGTACTACACTAGTTTCCATCTGAACCCAGCCAGTCTCACTGTCGCCTACAACTCAATCAAACCCAGGAGTTAGTGGCACAGATAGAACACGTACAGTAGCAAGCTAATGCTATTTTTACGTAGTGTTCCTTCAGCTTTGCTAGTCATTAGCTAAAGTCCCCCCCCCCTCTCTCTCTGCTGCTGTCGTTTTCTAAGAAACAAGGGAAAGCAGCTCTGTTGCTATAATACGCCAAGCTGTGTGATGCTTGCCCCACTTTCCCTCTGCTTTCATTGTGTAAGCACACATACATAAAACATGATTTGCCCGCTTCAATTTCTGACTTTTATTCAAAGGGGATTTGGTGGCAGACTACACTAGAGCTAAACAGTGAGAGTGAGAGTGAGAGAGTGAGAGAGTGAGAGTGAGTGTGAGAGAGTGTGAGTGTGAGAGAGTGAGAGAGTGAGAGAGTGAAAGTGTGAGAGAGTGAGAGAGTGAGAGAGTGAGTGTGAGAGTGTGAGAGTGAGAGAGTGAGAGTGTGAGAGAGTGAGAGAGTGTGAGTGTGAGAGAGTGAGAGAGTGTGAGTGTGAGAGAGTGTGAGTGTGAGAGAGTGAGAGTGTGAGAGAGTGAGAGTGTGAGAGAGTGAGAGAGTGAGAGAGTGAGAGTGTGAGAGAGTGTGAGTGTGAGAGAGTGTGAGTGTGAGAGAGTGAGAGTGTGAGAGAGTGAGAGAGTGAGAGTGTGAGAGAGTGTGAGTGTGAGTGAGAGTGTGAGAGAGTGAGAGTGTGAGAGAGTGAGAGTGTGAGAGAGTGAGAGTGTGAGAGAGTGAGAGACTGAGAGAGTGAGAGTGTGAGAGTGAGAGTGTGAGAGAGTGTGAGTGTGAGGGAGTGAGAGAGTGTGAGAGTGTGAGAGAGTGAGAGAGTGAGAGAATAAAAATACAGGTGATGACCTCCAGATAATGTACACGACAAATAACTGTGATGATTAATGAACACCATTTATCGTCTAGTTACGATGAAGTAAAAAGAGACTGTGTTTGTCTGTACTGCCCTGACGATAGATCTATACTGTTCATTAAACTCAGTGAATGGATCCCCTAAGGTCAGTGGACACTAGGATCCATCCTGGTTACTCTACATTAACCCTGGTGGAGTAGTACTTTGACAATCTAAAGACTGCCTTCCTTCCTTCCTTTCCTTTATTTATTTCCCTTCCTTCCTTCCTTGACTTTGTTTCAGATCTATTGTCTACTACATTGTTTTCACCATTACAGTCATATATTATCATAACAGAGTTGTAGAGGGCATCAGGCTGGATCAAGCGTGATATCAGTGGCTCTGAAGTGATAGTGTTGTACTACAACCCACCAGCAGAGGGTAGACACAACTCAACTCAATTCAGTTCAAGGGGCTTTATTGGCATGGGAACATAAACTCAGCAAAAGAAAGATACAGGACCCTGTCTTTCAAAGATAATTTGTAAAAATTCAATTAACTTCACAGATCTTCATTGTAAAGGGTTTAAACACTGTGTCCCATGCTTGTTCAATGAAGCATAAACAATTCATGAACATGCACCTGTGGAATGGTCGTTAAGACAATAACAGCCTTCAAACTGTAGGCAATTAAGGTCACAGTTATGAAAACTTAGGACACTAAAGAGGCCTTTCCACTGACTCTGAAAAACACAAAAAGAAATATGCCCATGGTCCCTGCTCATCTGCGTGAATGTGCCTTAGGCATGCTGCAAGGAGGCATGAGGACTGCAGATGTGGCTAGGGCAATACAGTGCAATGTCCGTACTGTGAGACGCCAAAGACAGCACTACAGGGAGACAGGACACAGTGGCAGACCACGTGTAACAACACCTGCACAGGATCGGTACATCCGAACATCACACCTGCGGGACAAGTACAGGATGGCAACAACAACTGCCCAAGTTACACCAGGAACACAATCCCTACATCCGTGCGCGACTGTCCGCCATAGGCTGAGACGGGCTGGCCTGAGGGTTTGTAGGCCTGTTGTAAAGGCAGGTCCTCACCAGATATCAGCGGCAACAACATTGCCTATGGGCACAAACCTACCGTCGCTGGACCAGACAGGACTGGCAAAAAGTGCTCTTCACTGACGAGTCGCGGTTTTGTCTCACCAGGGGTGATGGTCGGATTCGCGTTTATTGTCGAAGGAATGAGCGTTACACCGAGGCCTGTACTCTGGAGCGGGATCGATTTGGATGTGGAGGGTCCATCAAGGTCTGGGGCGGTGTGTCACAGTATCATCGGACTGAGCATGTTGGCATTGCAGGCAATCTCAACGTTGTGTGTTACAGGGAAGACATCCTCCTCCCTCATGTGGTACCCTTCCTGCAGGCTCATCCTGACATGACCCTCCAGCATGGCAATGCCACCAGTCATACTGCTCATTCGGTGCATGATTTCCTGCAAGACAGGAATGTCAGTGTTCTGCCATGGCCAGTGAAGAGCCCAGATCTCAATCCCATTGAGCACGTCTGGGAACTGTTGGATTGGAGGGTGAGGGCTAGGGCCATTCCCCACAGAAATGTCCGGGAACTTGCAGGTGCCTTGGTGGAAGAGTGGGGTAACATCTCACAGCAAGAACTGGGAAATCTGGTGCAGTCCCTAAGGAGGAGATGCACTGCAGTACTTCAAGCAGCTGGTGGCCACACCAGATACTGACTGTTACTTCTGATTTTGACCCCCCCCCCTTTGTTCAGGGACAACTTATTCCATTTATGTTAGTCTCATGTCTGTGGAACTTGTTCAGTTTATGTCTCAGTTGTTGAATCTTGTTATGTTCATACAAATATTTAGACATGTTAAGTTTGCTGAAAATAAACGCAGTCAACAGTGAGAGAATGTTTCTTTTTTTGCTGAGTTTATGTTTACATTGCATGTGAAATTAATAAACAAATGTGAAATTAAAAATAAACAGTAAATATTACACTTACACAAGTTTCAAAACAATAATAATATATGATATTTAAAATGTCATATTATGTATTTATACAGTGTTGTAATGATGTGCAAATAGTTAAAGTACAAAAGGGAAAATAAATACACAAATATGGGTTGTATTTACAATGGTGTTTGTTCTTCACTGGTTGCCCTCTTCTTGTGGCAACAGGTCACAATTATTGCTGCTGTGATGGCACACTGGTATTTCACCAAGTAGATATGGGAATTTATCAAAGTTGGATTTGTTTTCAAATTCTTTGTGGGTCTGTGTAATCTGAGGGAAATATGTGTCTCTAATATGGTCATACATTTGGTATGAGGTTAGGAGGTGTAGCTCAGTTTCGGCGACCTTTCTCAATAGCAAGGCTATGCTCACTGAGTCTGTACATAGTAAAAGCTTTCCTTAAGTTTTTGTCAGTCACAGTGGTCAGGTATTCTGCCACTGTGTACTCTCTGTTTAGGGCCAAATAGCATTCTAGTTTGTTCTGTTTTTTTGTTGTAAATAGTTTCCAATGTGTCAAGTAATTATCTTTTTGTTTTCTCATGATTTGGTTGAGTTTAATTGTGTTGCTGTCCTGGGGACAGCTTGCTTAGGTTCATCTCTCTGTGGGTGATGGCTTTGTTATGGAAGGTTTGGGAATCGCCTCCTTTCATGTGGGTGTATAATTTAACGGCTCGTTTCTAGATTTGGATAATTAGCGGGTATCGGGCTAATTCTGCTCTGCATGCATTATTTGGTGTTGTACACTAAGGATATTTTTGCAGAATTCTGCATGCAGAGTCTCAATTTGGTGTTTGTCCCATTTTGTGAATTCTTGGTTGGTGAGCGGACTCCAGATTTCACCACCATAAAGGGCAATGGGTTATATAACTTATTCAAGTATTTTTAGCGAGATCCTAATTGGTATGTCGAATTTTATGTTCCTTTTGATGGCATAGAAGGCCCTTCTTGCCCTGTCTCTCAGATCATTCAGAGCTTTCTGGAAGACTCCCAGACTCTGAACTCTATCAGAGAAGTAGTTGGTGAACCAGACTCTGCCTTATGAAACAACACACTCAAACACACATTCCTCATAATCTAGAATCGTTCTACAGTGGAAGAACGTCTGCTATTGTGATGAACGACTCAAATAGAACAAAGAAAAGTCTACTCCGGATAATAAATCAATCGCAAAATGACATTTCAACAACATTTGAAACCCCATTTCAGTTTCCAGGCCTTAGGCTTTCCACACACCATCACAGCCTGGTAGCTGTTGATTTACTAATTCAATTCACAAATGTTTTACCTCTCCTTTATTTAACCCGGAGGAAAGTATCTCGGTAACCTGGACATCATCCCCATAGTGATCTAATGGTCTGCTGTTAACAACTTTTCTTTTCTTCTCTTCTCTTTTTCTTCTCCTCTCCTCCTTCCCCTTCTCCTCTCCTCCTTCCCCTTCTCCTCTCCTCCTTCCCCTTCTCCTCTCCTCCTTCCCCTTCTCCTCTCCTCCTTCCCCTTCTCCTCTCCTCCTTCCCCTTCTCCTCTCCTCCTTCCCCTTCTCCTCTCAAAACTACACTGCATCCACGTCCAGTACCCCAAGGCCTTTCTCAGAGTTTCTCAAACTTCCTGGTACAGTCCATGTCTCAGGGAATTCAGTCTGGAGGGTGGGAATCATTTCCTTTCTGTTATAAATACTTTTCTTCTTCTTCTCTCTCTCTGAGGGTATACTGTGCTGCGTGGAGGGATGTTTGAGATGCTATGAGACCAGCTAACTCTCTCTCTCTCTCTCTGAGGGTATACTGTGCTGTGTGGAGGGATGTTTGAGATGCTATGAGACCAGCTAACTCTCTCTCTCTCTGAGGGTATACTGTGCTGTGTGGAGGGATGTTTGAGATGCTATGAGACCAGCTTACTCTCTCTCTCTCTCTCTCTCTCTCTCTCTCTCTCTCTCTCTCTCTCTCTCTCTCTCTCTCTCTCTCTCTCTCTCTCTCTCTCTGAGGGTATACTGTGCTGCGTGGAGGGATGTTTGAGATGCTATGAGACCAGCTAACTCTCTCTCTCTCTCTCTGAGGGTATACTGTGCTGTGTGGAGGGATATTTGAGATGCTATGAGACCAGCTCTCTCTCTCTCTCTCTCTCTCTCTCTCTCTCTCTCTCTCTCTCTCTCTCTCTCTCTCTCTCTCCCGAGGGTATACTGTAGGAATGTTTGAGATGCTATGAGACCAGCTAACACTCTCTCTCTCTCTCTCTCTCTCTCTCTCTCTCTCTCTCTCTCTCTCTCTCTCTCTCTCTCTCTCTCTCTCTCTCTCTCTCTCTCTCTCTCTCTCTCTCTCTCTCTCTCTCTCTCTCTCTCTCTCTCTCTCTCTCTCTCTCGCTCCCTGAGGGTATACTGTAGGAATGTTTGAGACGCTATGAGACCAGCTAACTCTCTCTCTCGCTCCCTGAGGGTATACTGTAGGAATGTTTGAGACGCTATGAGACCAGCTAACTCTCTGTCTCTCTCTCTCTCTCTCTCCTCTCTCTTTGTCTCTCAATTCAATTCAATTGACTTTATTGACATGGCAAGTTCAATATTACTTACATTGTCAAAGTATACATATCAAAAAAATATATAAATAAAATTAAAATATATAGTTATATATAAAATATATTTTAAAATAAATAAATGGTGGGACCAACAACAATAATAATAGTAGTAGTGGACATGGGATTACCATTAACAACAACTACAACAACAATATTAATGAGAACAACAATACATTAAAGCAATAGTAGTAGACCAGTGTCAACATGACTGAGAAGACAGTTTCTCTCTCATGACTGAGAAGAGACATGACGTGGTATGAAAGATAAAACAAAACAAGATGGGAAATTTTATCGACATTACTTTGCACTTTTCACTGGCTGTCCCTCAGGTTGTGGCAGGAGGACACATATTTGGCTGCCAATACTGCACATTTTGGCTTTTCACCCAATAAATATTTGTTTTTTTCTTCATCTTTTATAGTTTCAAATTCTTTGTATTGAGTTATAATTTTGGGAAAGAAATATTCTCTTAGGTTGCGTATTTGTCACAGTGTAATAGGAAATGCAGCTCTGTCTCTACCTCTCCCCTGGAGCAGAGTGAGCACAGCCTGTCCTCTCTGGGCAGCCAGGTTTGTCTGTTACGACCGGTCTCTATAGCCAGACTGTGCTCACTGTACCTAGTCAAAGTTTTCTATCAGTCACAGTGGTCAGATAGTCTGCCACCATGTACTGTCTGTTTAGAGCCAAATAGCATTGACGTTTACTTAGATTTTTTGTGGTGTTTTTCCAATAGGTGATATATTTTTCTTTTTGTTTTGTGACGATTTGGTTGGGCCAGATTTTCTGAGTGCTGTCCTGAGGCTCTATGGGGTTGCTTTGGGTTGGTGAACTGAGCCTCAGAACCAGCTGGCTGAGTGCTGTCCTGAGGCTCTATGGGGTAGCTTTGGGTTGGTGAACTGAACCTCAGAACCAGCTGGCTGAGTGCTGTCCTGAGGCTCTATGGGGTAGCTTTGGGTTGGTGAACTGAACCTCAGAACCAGCTGGCTGAGTGCTGTCCTGAGGCTCTATGGGGTAGCTTTGGGTTGGTGAACTGAGCCTCAGAACCAGCTGGCTGAGTGCTGTGCTGAGGCTCTATGGGGTAGCTTTGGGTTGGTGAACTGAACCTCAGAACCAGCTGGCTGAGTGCTGTGCTGAGGCTCTATGGGGTAGCTTTGGGTTGGTGAACTGAACCTCAGAACCAGCTGGCTGAGTGCTGTCCTGAGGCTCTATGGGGTAGCTTTGGGTTGGTGAACTGAACCTCAGAACCAGCTGGCTGAGTGCTGTCCTGAGGCTCTATGGGGTAGCTTTGGGTTGGTGAACTGAGCCTCAGAACCAGCTGGCTGAGTGCTGTGCTGAGGCTCTATGGGGTAGCTTTGGGTTGGTGAACTGAACCTCAGAACCAGCTGGCTGAGTGCTGTGCTGAGGCTCTATGGGGTAGCTTTGGGTTGGTGAACTGAACCTCAGAACCAGCTGGCTGAGTGCTGTCCTGAGGCTCTATGGGGTAGCTTTGGGTTGGTGAACTGAGCCTCAGAACCAGCTGGCTAAGGGGACTCTTCTCTTGTTTCATCTCTTGACACTGTAGAGCTGTGTGATGGAATGTTTTGGGGTTAATTGATTTTAGATGGTTGTATAATTTGATGGCTCTTTTTTCTATTCGAATGAGGAGAGGGTATTGGCCCAATTCTGCTCCACATGCGTTATTTGTAGTTTTCTCTCTCTCTCTCTCTCTCTCTCTCTCTCTCTCTCTCTCTCTCTCTCTCTCTCTCTCTCTCTCTCTCTCTCTCTCTCTCTCTCTCTCTCTCTCTCTCTCTCTCTCTCTGAGGGTATACTGTAGGAATGTTTGAGACGCTATGAGACCAGCTAACACTCTCTCTCTCTCTCTCTCTCTCTCTCTCTCTCTCTCTCTCTCTCTCTCTCTCTCTCTCTGAGGGTATAATGTAGGAATGTTTGAGACGCTATGAGACCAGCTAACACTCTCTCTCTCTCTCTCTCTCTCTCTCTCTCTCTCTCTCTCTCTCTCTCTCTCTCTCTCTCTCTCTCTCTCTCTCTCTCTCTCTCTCTCTCTCTCTCTCTCTCTCTCTCTCTCTCTCTCTCCTTGAGGGTATACTCTAGGAGTGATTGGGATGCTATGAGACCAGCTAACTCTCTCTCTCTCTCTCTCTCTGAGGGTATACTGTAGGAATGTTTGAGACGCTATGAGACCAGCTAACACTCTCTCTCTCTCTCTCTCTCTCTCTCTCTCTCTCTCTCTCTCTCTCTCTCTCTCTCTCTCTCTCTCTCTCTCTCTCTCTCTCTCTCTCTCTCTCTCTCTCTCTCTCTCTCTCTCTCTCTCTCTCTCTCTCTCTCTCTCTCTGAGGGTATACTGTAGGAATGTTTGAGACGCTATGAGACCAGCTAACACTCTCTCTCTCTCTCTCTCTCTCTCTCTCTCTCTCTCTCTCTCTCTCTCTCTCTCTCTCTCTCTCTCTCTCTCTCTCTCTCTCTCTCTCTCTCTCTCTCTCCCTCTCCCTCTCTCTCTCTTCTCTCTCCCTGAGGGTATACTGTATGTTACTCTCTTTTTTTCTGTCTCACTTTCTCCTCTTTATCACACTAGCCTCCTATTTTCATAATTTCGTCATCAGTGAGAACTCCTGTGGCGTCTGGCTCTCTCTCTGCCTTCACTGACTCAATTCAACCCTACAACCCTACCTCTCTGACTTCCTCTGCCTTCACTGACTCAATTCAACCCTACAACCCTACCTCTCTGACGTCCTCTGCCTTCACTGACTCAATACAACCCTACAACGCTACCTCTCTGACTTCCTCTGCCTTCACTGACTCAATTCAACCCTACAACCCTACATCCCTACCTCTCTGACTTCCTCTGTCTTCACTCTGATTCACTTCAACCCTACAACCCTACCTCTCTGACTTCCTCTGCCTTCACTCTGATTCACTTCAACCCTACAACCCTACCTCTCTGACTTCCTCTGCCTTCACTCTGATTCACTTCAACCCTACAACCCTACCTCTCTGACTTCACTCTGATTCACTTCAACCCTACAACCATAACTCTCTGACTTCATCTGCCTTCACTGATTCACTTCAACCCTACATTCCTCTCTCTCACAGATAATCGGACACTTTATACTCCATGTCTATTACTCAAAACAGAGAGCAGAGCTTGCCTGTTGGTGTTGCCATGGGTGCAAACCTATCAGCATATTCTACACAGATCTACTGTAGAACACGACTGAACAGGCATCACCGTAGAGCACAGATCTAGTGAGCAGGCATCACTAGAGAACACAGAGAACTGTCATCTGTCATCCACTGCATCGCTGCTTTGACTTCACTTTGAACTGTGATAGTGAGGAAAAGAGATTATACAGCTGCTGTACTAAGACTTCAGTATTGCATCATATCGCTGATATAAGCCTCACATTGTACTCTTCTTGGACATACACTTTGTGTTGTTGTGCAGCGGGTCCTTGGTTCAAGCCCAGTTCAGGGAGGAATCAACTGTGTTTTTTATATTAATAAATAATGTCTCAGTTTTGTTGCAGTCAGTCTTGGAGGGAAAGTTATTCTATAGTAGTGTCTCAGGTAGGGTCGGGATGATAACAGTATCACGATAAAATGAAAACAAAGCAGACCAAACTCGTTGGTCTTCTGACGAAGAGGAGTATATATATGCCATTTAGCAGACGCTTTTATCCAAAGCGACTTACAGTCATGTGTGCATACATTCTACGTATGGGTGGTCCCGGGAATCAAACCCACTACCCTGGCGTTACAAGCGCCATGCTCTACCAACTGAGCTACAGAAGGAGTGTAGTATGAAGGCTCGGAGGACCAAAACGCAGCGTGGTAAGTGTCCATAATGTTTTTTAATAAAGACAATAGAACACTCGAACAAAACAACAAACGTTGACATGAATATACAAAACCGAAAACAGTACCGTGTGGACCAAACACTCACACTAAAAACAAACACCCACAACCCAAAAGTGAAACCCAGGCTACCTAAGTATGATTCTCAATCAGGGATAACAATTGACAGACTGCCCTCCCAACTCACGCCCTGACCATACTAAAACAAAGATATAATAACAGAACTAAGGTCAGAACGTGACAGTACCCCCCCCCCCCCAAAGGTGCGGACTCCAGCCGCAAAACCTGAACCTATAGGGGAGGGTCTGGGTGGGTGTCTGTCCGCGGTGGCGGCTCTGGCGCGAGACGTGGACCCCACTTCACCATAGTCCTTGTCCACCTCTTAGCCCACCTCCGTGGTCTCCTCAGAGCGGCGACCCTTGCCGCCGACCTCAGACCGGGGACCCTAACAATGGGCCCCGAATGGACAGGAGACTCCGGCGGCGCCGGAGTGAAGGCAGATTCCGGCATCGCCGGCGTGACAGGCGGCTCTGGCAGCTCCTGGCTGACTACGGCTCTGGCAGCTCCTGGCTGACTGACGGCTCAGGACAGACGGGCGACTCTGGCGGCTCAGGACAGACGGGCGACTCTGGCGGCTCAGGACAGACGGGCGACTCTGGCGGCTCAGGACAGACGGGCGACTCTGGCGGCTCAGGACAGACGGGCGACTCTGGCGGCTCAGGACAGACGGGAGACTCTGGCGGCTCAGGACAGACGGGAGACTCTGGCGGCTCAGGACAGACGGGAGACTCTGGCGGCTCAGGACAGACGGGAGACTCTGGCGGCTCAGGACAGACGGGAGACTAAGGCGGCTCAGGACAGACGGGAGACTCTGGCAGCGCTGGGCAGATGGGAGCACCTGTAGGGAGAAGACGGAGAGACAGCCTGGTGTGGGGTCTGCCACCGGAGGGCTGGTGCGTGGAGGTGGCATCGGATAGACTGGACCGTGAAGACGCACTGGAGCTCTTGAGCACCGAGCTTGCCCAACCCTACCTGGTTGAATGCTCCCCGTAGCCAGGCCAGTGCGGCGAGGTGGAATAGCCTGCACTGGGCTGTGCTGGCGAACCGGGGACACCATGCGTAAGGCTGGTGCCATGTACACCGGCCCGAGGAGATGCACTGGAGACCAGATGCGCTGAGCCAGCTTCATGGCACCTGGTTCGATGCCCACTCTAGTCCGGCCGATTCGAGGCGCTGCAATGTACCGCACCGGGCTATGCACGTGCACCGGGGACACCGTGCGCTCCACTGCATAACACTGTGCTTGCCCGGTCCCTCTCGCTCTCCGGTAAGCACGGGAAGTTGGCGCAGGTCTCCTACCTGACTTCGCCACACTCCCCGTGTGCCACCCACAATACATTTTTGGGGCTGCCTCTCGGGCTTCCAGCCGCGCTGCCATGCTGCCTCTTCATACCGCTGCCTCTCCGCTTTCGCTGCCTCCAGCTCTGTCTTGGGGCGGTGATATTCCCCAGCCTGAGCCCAGGGTCCTTTACCGTCCAATATCTCCTCCCAAGTCCAGTTCTCCAGGTATCGCTGCCTCTCGTCACCACGCTGCTTGGTCCTTTGGTGGTGGGTGTTTCTGTAAGGGTTTTTGTCCTCTTCTGTCGAAGAGGTGTAGTATGAAGGCTCGGAGGACCAAAACGCAGCGTGGTAAGTGTCCATCATATTTTTTAATAAAGACAATAGAACACTCGAACAAAACAACAAAATATGACGTGAACATACAAAACCGAAAACAGTACCGTGTGGACCAAACACTCACACGGAAAACAAACACCCACAACCCAAAAGTGAAACCCAGGCTACCTAAGTATGATTCTCAATCAGGGACAACGATTGACAGCTGCCTCTGATTAAGAACCATACCATGCCGAACTCAAAAACCAACATGGAAAAACCAACATAGACTGCCCACCCAGCTCACACCCTGACCATACTAAAACAAAGATATAATAACAGAACTATGGTCAGAACGTGACACTGGATGACAACATCATGATGTCTGTTTCCAACATTAGGGCTGTTTTCATGAAGAAGTTAAATCCACTTTCTGTTTTGTTTCCTTGCCACGATACTGACGAGTATCGCGATACTGGTATTGTCCCAGCCCTGGTTTCAGGTCAGGTCATTAAAACCCTAGATCTCTGTGATACGTCTCAGAGGAGGAGAGCTGATCTGTCCATGAGTTTCAGGTCAGGTCATTAGAACCCTAGAAGACCTCTGATCAGTTCCCCCTGTCCATTAGTTTTATTCATTATGATATAAAAGGCTAAATTGATCCAAGATCAGCACTCCTACAATGTGACGTTTCTTGAATACCAAGCCCTGACTCCAGATCAAATTTAGTCTGAAACAAGACTGAGACGAGACTAAAGGTCACAAGAGGAGAGATGACAAAGAGAAAAATTAAACCTGGGAGTACTTACACTGAACCAGATCCTTATCTAAACAACTAGAGAAGGGAGGGGAGGAAAGTGGAAGAAAGAAGAGAAAGAGAGAGAGGGGGAAAGAGTGAGAGGAGAGAGACAGAGAGAGCAAGGAGCGAGAGAGTGAGACATTAACATTTGCCAGGGAAATGAGGCCTTGGAGAGAGAGAGATAGGGAGAGAGAGATAGAGAGAGAGAGAGAGAGAGAGAGAGAGAGAGAGAGAGAGAGAGAGAGAGAGAGAGATGGGGGGAGAGAGAGAGAGAGAGAGAGAGAGAGAGAGAGAGAGAGAGAGAGAGAGAGAGAGATGGGGGGGAGAGAGAGAGAGAGAGAGAGAGAGAGAGAGAGAGAGAGAGAGAGAGAGATGGGGAGAGAGAGAGAGAGAGAGAGAGAGAGAGAGAGAGAGAGAGAGAGAGAGAGAGAGAGAGAGAGAGAGAGAGAGAGAGATGGAGAGAGAGAGAGAGAGAGAGAGAGAGAGAGAGAGAGAGAGAGAGAGGGAGAGAGAGAGAGAGAGAGGGATGGGGAGAGAGTGAGAAACATTAATATTTGCCAGGGAAATGAGGCCTTGGAGAGAGAGAAATAAACAAGGGATGATTTCCATGTTGTGTTAAGGCTCTTTGCTGCGTTTACAGCTCTCTCCATCAACCCTGTGTGCTGCGGCCAGTGTGTGTGTGTGTGTGTGTGTGTGTGTGTGTGTGTGTGTGTGTGTGTGTGTGTGTGTGTGTGTGTGTGTGTGTGTGTGTGTGTGTGTGTGTGTGTGTGTGTGTGTGTGTGTGTGTGTGTGTGCTGTGGCTACAGTACAGTTTGTTATTTCAGTATGGCGAGACAGGAGCAGGAACAAACAGGGCCCTGTAGAACTTCAGGTCCTGTTCCATTACTAGACAATTGAGATAGTTACAGACCTCTAGCTGGATATAACGTGTTTTAGCACAGACATTGCCATTAAGGACTTCCACCATTTTAAAGTAATCAACTGGGTGGGTATTCCTATGGGTTGGTAGGGATCAACCAATGATCAGAGCGTTGTCTTCTTCTTTTTCAAATTGGGTTACGTGGTTTGTAAATGGCATTAAGCTATATGACCGCCATCTAGTGACAAAATATATATTTTTATTTACATTTTTTATTGAATATCCGAAACATGCAATATACTTGCAGTGAAGCCGCTCAACAACTCCATCAGATCAGTCATCCAACAACTACATCACACCAGTCATCCAACAACTACATCATACCAGTCTTCTAACAGACTCCCATTCAACAACTACATCAGACCAGTCATCCAACAACTACATCACACCAGTCATCCAACAGACTCCCATTCAACAACTACATCATACCAGTCATCCAACAGACTCCCATTCAACAACTACATCAGACCAGTCATCCAACAACTACATCATACCAGTCATCCAACAACTACATCATACCAGTCTTCTAACAGACTCCCATTCAACAACTACATCAGACCAGTCATCCAACAGACTCCCATCCAAGAACTGCATCAGACCAGTCATCCAACAGACTCCCATTCAACAACTACATCAGACCAGTCATCTAACAGACTCCCATCCAACAACTACATCAGACCAGTCATCCAACAGACTCCCATCCAAGAACTGCATCAGACCAGTCATCCATCAGACTCCCATTCAACAACTACATCAGACCAGTCATCTAACAGACTCCCATCCAACAACTACATCAGACCAGTCATCTAACAGACTCCCATCCAACAACTACATCAGACCAGTCATCCAACAGACTCCCATTCCAAGAAGTCTCCAACAGCATCAGACCAGACCAGTCATCATCACCAGTCTTCTAACAGACTCCCATTCAACAACTCCAACAGACTCCCATCAGAACTGCATCAGACCAGTCATCCAACAGACTCCCATTCAACAAACAGACCAGTCATCTAACAGACTCCCATCCAACAACTACATCAGACCAGTCATCCAACAGACTCCCATCCAAGAACTGCATCAGACCAGTCATCCAACAGACTCCCATTCAACAACTACATCAGACCAGTCATCTAACAGACTCCCATTCAGAGCGACACACAGAAGCATCCAGGGTCAATGCCCTGCTCAAGGGCTCGTTGACAGTTCTCCCACCAGGCCAAAAAACGTGAACCTGAAACCTCCAAGATCCCCCCCACAGTTCCCCAATAGCTGTCCCTCAACCATTTGAGATCACTCCCACTGTCCCCCAAAGAATAAAAATAAAAATATCTCCTAACAGTACTAGGGTCAATTTTAGATCAATGCTATGCATTTTCTGTCATGTTTTGTCATTTATTATCTTGTCTTGTCCCTGTGCTTCCCATTCTATTCGTTTCCCTCTGCTGGTCTTATTAGGTTCTTTCCCTCTTTCTATCCCTCTCTCTCCCCCTCCCTCTCTCACTCTCTCGCTCTCTCTTCTCTCTATCGTTCCGTTCCTGCTCCCAGCTGTTCCTATTCCCCTAATCAATCATTTAGTCTTCCCACACCTGTTCCCGATCCTTTCCCCTGATTAGAGTCCCTATTTCTTCCTTTGTGTTCCGTTCCTGTCCTGTCGGTTCCTTGTCTAGAATTCACCGTGCTGTGTTTGTGTATCGCCCTGTCGTGTCGTGTTTTCCTCAGATGCTGCGTGGTGAGCAGGTGTCTGAGTCTGTCTGGTTCAAGTGCCTTCCCGAGGCAACCTGCTGTTCACCTGCTGTTCAAGATCGAGTCTCCAGTTTGTCCTCGTCATTTCGAGTGAAAGTTGTGTTTTTTGTTTGTATTTACTTTACTGGATTAAAGACTCTGTTTTCGCCAAGTCGCTTTTGGGTCCTCTTTCACCTGCATGACAGAAGGAACCGACCAAGGAATGGACCCAGCGACTTCAGACGCTCGTTACACTGCCGTCGAGATCCAAGGAGCCATGCTCGGCAGACACGAGCAGGAATTGTCTGCTGCTCGCCATGCCGTGGAGAACCTGGCCGCCCAGGTTTCCGACCTCTCTGGACAGTTCCAGAGTCTACGTCTCGTGCCACCTGTTACTTCCTGGCCTGCCGAGCCTCCAGAACCTAGGGTTAATAACCCACCTTGCTACTCCGGGCAGCCCACTGAGTGCCGCTCCTTTCTCACGCAGTGTGAGATTGTGTTCTCTCTCCAACCCAACACATACTCTAGAGAGAGAGCTCGGGTTGCTTACGTCATTTCACTCCTTACTGGCCGGGCTCGAGAATGGGGCACAGCTATCTGGGAGGCAAGGGCTGATTGCTCTAACAAGTTCCAGAACTTTAAAGAGGAGATGATTCGGGTTTTTGACCGTTCAGTTTTTGGTAGGGAGGCTTCTAGGGCCCTGGCTTCCTTATGCCAAGGTGAACGGTCCATAACGGATTATTCTATTGAG
This sequence comes from Oncorhynchus gorbuscha, assembly GCF_021184085.1. Lineage (NCBI taxonomy): Eukaryota > Metazoa > Chordata > Actinopteri > Salmoniformes > Salmonidae > Oncorhynchus > Oncorhynchus gorbuscha. The sequence continues at coordinate 3,991,144 of NC_060180.1, read as the reverse complement.
TTTCGCACTCTTGCTGCCTCTAGTGAGTGGAACGAGCCGGCGCTGCTCGCTCGTTTTCTGGAGGGACTCCACGCAGTGGTTAAGGATGAGATTCTCTCCCGGGAGGTTCCTTCAGATGTGGACTCTTTGATTGCTCTCGCCATCCGCATAGAACGACGGGTAGATCTTCGTCACCGGGCTCGTGGAAGAGAGCTCGCATCAACGGTGTTTCCCTGCTCCGCATCACAACCATCTCCCTCCTCTGGCTCAGGGTCTGAGCCCATGCAGCTGGGAGGGATTCGCATCTCGACTAAGGAGAGGGAACGGAGGATCACCAACCGCCTGTGCCTCTATTGCGGAGTTGCTGGACATTTTGTTAATTCATGTCCAGTAAAAGCCAGAGCTCATCTGTAAGCGGAGGGCTACAGGTGAGCGCAACTACTCAAGTCTCTCCATCAAAATCCTGTACTACTTTGTCGGTCCATCTACGCTGGACCGGTTCGGGTGCTACATGTAGTGCCTTGATAGACTCTGGGGCTGAGGGTTGTTTCATGGACGAAGCATGGGTTCGGAAACATGACATTCCTTTCAGAGAGTTAGAGAAGCCTACGCCCATGTTCGCCTTAGATGGTAGTCATCTTCCCAGTATCAGATTTGAGACACTACCTTTAACCCTCACAGTATCTGGTAACCACAGTGAGACTATTTCTTTTTTGATTTTTCGTTCACCGTTTACACCTGTTGTTTTGGGTCATCCCTGGCTAGTATGTCATAATCCTTCTATTAATTGGTCTAGTAATTCTATCCTATCCTGGAACGTTTCTTGTCATGTGAAGTGTTTAATGTCTGCCATCCCTCCCGTTTCTTCTGTCCCTACTTCTCAGGAGGAACCTGGCGATTTGACAGGAGTGCCGGAGGAATATCATGATCTGCGCACGGTCTTCAGTCGGTCCCGAGCCAACTCCCTTCCTCCTCACCGGTCGTATGATTGTAGTATTGATCTCCTTCCGGGGACCACTCCTCCTCGGGGTAGACTATACTCTCTGTCGGCTCCCGAACGTAAGGCTCTCGAGGATTATTTGTCTGTGTCTCTTGACGCCGGTACCATAGTGCCTTCTTCCTCTCCGGCCGGGGCGGGGTTCTTTTTGTTAAGAAGAAGGACGGTACTCTGCGCCCCTGCGTGGATTATCGAGGGCTGAATGACATAACGGTTAAGAATCGTTATCCGCTTCCCCTTATGTCATCAGCCTTCGAGATTCTGCAGGGAGCCAGGTGCTTTACTAAGTTGGACCTTCGTAACGCTTACCATCTCGTGCGCATCAGAGAGGGGGACGAGTGGAAAACGGCGTTTAACACTCCGTTAGGGCATTTTGAGTACCGGGTTCTGCCGTTTGGTCTCGCCAATGCGCCAGCTGTTTTTCAGGCATTAGTTAATGATGTTCTGAGAGACATGCTGAACATCTTTGTTTTTGTCTATCTTGACGATATCCTGATTTTTTCTCCGTCACTCGAGATTCATGTTCAGCACGTTCGACGTGTTCTACAGCGCCTTTTAGAGAATTGTCTCTACGTAAAGTCTGAGAAGTGCTCTTTTCATGTCTCCTCCGTTACTTTTCTCGGTTCCGTTATTTCCGCTGAAGGCATTCAGATGGATTCCGCTAAGGTCCAAGCTGTCAGTGATTGGCCCGTTCCAAGGTCACGTGTCGAGTTGCAGCGCTTTTTAGGTTTCGCTAATTTCTATCGGCGTTTCATTCGTAATTTCGGTCAAGTTGCTGCCCCTCTCACAGCTCTTACTTCTGTCAAGACGTGTTTTAAGTGGTCCGGTTCCGCCCAGGGAGCTTTTGATCTTCTAAAAGAACGTTTTACGTCCGCTCCTATCCTCGTTACTCCTGACGTCACTAGACAATTCATTGTCGAGGTTGACGCTTCAGAGGTAGGCGTGGGAGCCATTCTATCCCAGCGCTTCCAGTCTGACGATAAGGTTCATCCTTGCGCTTATTTTTCTCATCGCCTGTCGCCATCTGAGCGCAACTATGATGTGGGTAACCGTGAACTGCTCGCCATCCGCTTAGCCCTAGGCGAATGGCGACAGTGGTTGGAGGGGGCGACCGTTCCTTTTGTCGTTTGGACAGACCATAAGAACCTTGAGTACATCCGTTCTGCCAAACGACTTAATGCCCGTCAAGCTCGTTGGGCGTTGTTTTTCGCTCGTTTCGAGTTTGTGATTTCTTACCGTCCGGGTAGCAAGAACACCAAGCCTGATGCCTTATCCCGTCTGTTTAGTTCTTCTGTGGCTTCTACTGATCCCGAGGGGATTCTTCCTTATGGGCGTGTTGTCGGGTTAACAGTCTGGGGAATTGAAAGACAGGTTAAGCAAGCACTCACGCACACTGCGTCGCCGCGCGCTTGTCCTAGTAACCTCCTTTTCGTTCCTGTTTCCACTCGTCTGGCTGTTCTTCAGTGGGCTCACTCTGCCAAGTTAGCTGGTCATCCCGGTGTTCGAGGCACTCTTGCGTCTATTCGCCAGCGCTTTTGGTGGCCGACTCAGGAGCGTGACACGCGCCGTTTCGTGGCTGCTTGTTCGGACTGCGCGCAGACTAAGTCGGGTAACTCTCCTCCTGCCGGTCGTCTCAGACCGCTCCCCATTCCTTCTCGACCATGGTCTCACATCGCCCTAGACTTCATTACCGGTCTGCCTTTGTCTGCGGGGAAGACTGTGATTCTTACGGTTGTCGATAGGTTCTCTAAGGCGGCACATTTCATTCCCCTCGCTAAACTTCCTTCCGCTAAGGAGACGGCACAAATCATTATCGAGAATGTATTCAGAATTCATGGCCTCCCGTTAGACGCCGTTTCAGACAGAGGCCCGCAATTCACGTCACAGTTTTGGAGGGAGTTCTGTCGTTTGATTGGTGCGTCCGTCAGTCTCTCTTCCGGGTTTCATCCCCAGTCTAACGGTCAAGCAGAGAGGGCCAATCAGACGATTGGTCGCATACTACGCAGCCTTTCTTTCAGAAACCCTGCGTCTTGGGCAGAACAGCTCCCTGGGCAGAATACGCTCACAATTCGCTTCCTTCGTCTGCTACCGGGTTATCTCCGTTTCAGAGTAGTCTGGGTTACCAGCCTCCTCTGTTCTCATCCCAGCTTGCCGAGTCCAGCGTTCCCTCCGCTCAAGCGTTTGTCCAACGTTGTGAGCGCACCTGGAGGAGGGTGAGGTCTGCACTTTGCCGTTACAGGGCACAGACTGTGAGAGCCGCCAATAAACGCAGGATTAAGAGTCCAAGGTATTGTTGCGGCCAGAGAGTGTGGCTTTCCACTCGCAACCTTCCTCTTACGACAGCTTCTCGTAAGTTGACTCCGCGGTTCATTGGTCCGTTCCGTGTCTCCCAGGTCGTCAATCCTGTCGCTGTGCGACTGCTTCTTCCGCGACATCTTCGTCGCGTCCATCCTGTCTTCCATGTCTCCTGTGTCAAGCCCTTTCTTCGCACCCCGTTCGTCTTCCCTCCCCCCTCCCGTCCTTGTCGAGAGCGCACCTATTTACAAGGTACATAAGATCATGGACATGCGTTCTCGGGGACGGGGTCACCAATACTTAGTGGATTGGGAGGGTTACGGTCCTGAGGAGAGGAGTTGGGTTCCGTCTCGGGACGTGCTGGACCGTTCACTCATTGATGATTTCCTCCGTTGCCGCCAGGATTCCTCCTCGAGTGCGCCAGGAGGCGCTCGGTGAGTGGGGGTACTGTCATGTTTTGTCATTTATTATCTTGTCTTGTCCCTGTGCTTCCCATTCTATTCGTTTCCCTCTGCTGGTCTTATTAGGTTCTTTCCCTCTTTCTATCCCTCTCTCTCCCCCTCCTCTCTCACACTCTCTCGCTCTCTCTTCTCTCTATCGTTCCGTTCCTGCTCCCAGCTGTTCCTATTCCCCTAATCAATCATTTAGTCTTCCCACACCTGTTCCCGATCCTTTCCCCTGATTAGAGTCCCTATTTCTTCCTTTGTGTTCCGTTCCTGTCCTGTCGGTTCCTTGTCTAGAATTCACCGTGCTGTGTTTGTGTATCGCCCTGTCGTGTCGTGTTTTCCTCAGATGCTGCGTGGTGAGCAGGTGTCTGAGTCTGTCTGGTTCAAGTGCCTTCCCGAGGCAACCTGCTGTTCACCTGCTGTTCAAGATCGAGTCTCCAGTTTGTCCTCGTCATTTCGAGTGAAAGTTGTGTTTTTTGTTTGTATTTACTTTACTGGATTAAAGACTCTGTTTTCGCCAAGTCGCTTTTGGGTCCTCTTTCACCTGCATGACATTTTCAGCCATTCCTGAACCTGAGACCAGAAACAGGCTACCTGAGGGCAATACCAAAATAAATGGTCTATTGATTCTGTATCCTCCCAACAAACTCTGCAGAGCTTAAATTATTTGATGCACCAAATATTCAACATTTTGTTGGTGGCAAGAATTCTATATAATAATTTTAGCTGAAAAGCACAGGTTACTGCCTGACAGACAGGTCAGTACTTACAGCTGGCCAGGTTACTGCCTGACAGACAGGTCAGTACTTACAGCTGGCCAGGTTACTGCCTGACAGACAGGTCAGTACTTACTGTACACACTGATCTAAGAGAGGTGATCAATGTAGTAATGTGTGTGTGTGTTTGGTCGGTTGCAGTCACTCCGCCTAAAGCAGGGACAACGAACAAAGATATTGATGTCATTAGAGCGAACCCCCTGGGAGCCCCTTCAGTTACACCTACAGAATGGAGAGACAGAGACACAGAGAGCAATCTGTCCTCTCTCTAGAAGGAGAGAATTTGTTGGGAAATAGGAAGGGGGAAAGAGAGGGGAAGGAGAGAGGGGGTGAAACAAATCTCTTTACAGCGCTGCAGTGAGAAAATAAGAGATGACATGCTACTTCCATCTCCCCCTCTCTTTCTTCCTCTTTCTCTCCTTTGCTCTCTTTTTACCCTGGTAAAGGACTAGAAGACAGGTGTCTCTTGTGATTCTCTCCCTCTCTGTCTCTTTTCTCAAGTCAAATCAATGAATCATCAAGATCTTACCATAATTAGTTGTGATTTCCCATTGCCTCTATATAAGAGGAACAAACTAGGTCAAAAAATGTAACAAGTTCCAGTCAAGTACATTTTTGCTAACAAACAAGACAATATTAGCTTGCGTTATATCCCCCAAACAGGCCCCCACACCCGTTGCCAAAACTCCCAGACAGCCTAATTCTTCTCCTCCAAACACCCTCTAACCCCCTCTCCAGGTCCCCAGCCCGACACAGACAGGACGCTCCAGTGCCCTTTGACCTAATTCACTGTGGTCCCTGTCTGGGAGTGATGCCACCAGGGTTACCAGGGTTACTCAACCAGAACCACACAACAGGACGGGCCAGGGGTAGGATGGCGAATGTGTGAGAATTCCCAATCCCCAATTATAGATCCTGGGAGCCAGAGGACAACATTTTTTAAATCTGTGAGCACTTTGTAATACTCTTACATGATCTTACAAGGTGTGTGCATGGAGTTGAGCCATAGTAAACGAAGCCAAAGAGAGATGGCTGTTTGACTGTAAATCCTAAATCCAATAAAGTTGACCTTGAGTGAGAGACTTGAGAACTCTCAGACGACTCTTGGTCGACCAAGGTTTTTTTTTTAGCCGGGGACAGCCCTACAAACTCTTCACTCTTATTGTTCTGAGAGTTCTCAAGTCTCTCACTCATTTTCTTCCCATATATTGACACATTGTTTTAATCAAATCAACTATATTCACTGAACTTGTCTGATGCTTTAAGCACACGGTTGTTTAAATAATTGAGACACACAAATGACTAGAGGGTGTCCGACCAGCAATTGATTTGACTGTGCCGGGCCAGGCTCAGACTTGCTGCGCTGTGTTAAAGAAAAAGTCAGCGAGTGACTGACTATCACCCAATGTCTCTCTCTCCTCCCTGCTGCAGCGACCACCACAGAACATCAACATTTTAATCACACTTTCCATGTTTGTTGAAGCTGCAATAAAATTACAGCCATTTCTGACTGAAAAGTTCTGTTACAGAAATCCCTAATTTGTTTACGTAAATATTCCCTATTCCCTTAAACCTTGCTCTCTTTACGTGACACATGCATCACATATCCAAGATGGCGTCGTAGTCGGACGTGTGCTTGTCTTGTCCAGTGTTAATTAGTTTCTAAATAGTCTGTTTTTCGTTAAAAAAAAAAATGAATCTCACTTTCCATCTACGAACTAAACATACATTCCTGTAACCCAATGTGGTACGGATCTGCATTTTTTTATACCTTATAACTGGAACCTCAATCAGCAGCTAGCCAGCATACTAGCTACTAGCTACTCATCATTGTTTGCCACTGCTAGCAGTATTAACCTTTAGCTTGGACAATTACATGCCAGTCTGCACAGCGCGATATCAACTCAGAGCCTATAGGACTGCTTTTCTCCACCACATCACCGGATTCCTGCCACAAGCTTTGGACCATTACACTGGATCCTCGCAGCTAGCTAGCTGCAACCGAGTGGCTACTGTTGGCTAACGTCTCTGTCCCGAAACGAGCACCAGTTAGCCTTGAGCTAGCCTCAACCTAGGCCCATCTCCCGGCCAGCAGACGGTGTATACCAGATAATTCTTGGGCTAGAATACCTCTTTTGCCAAGTGGCCTGGACCCTTTATTGTCGACATGGAGCCACGCTGATCCATCACGACTGGTCTGCCAACGTAATCGTCGTGGTTTCAACAGGCTTTTCCGTTGCGATGTCGCCGAAGACCCATCTGCTAGCCCCGGCCCGCTAGCTTTATGAACTCTGTGTTTCCCGCTCGCCTAGCGTAGTAGCAACTACACAGCTGATGCCTGCTGGTCTGTTCATTAACACTGTACCTCATTTTGTTTATCTGTCGGCCCCAGCCTCGAACTCAGGTCCTGTGTGTACCTAACTGACCCTCTCTGCCCATTCATCGCCATTTACCCGTTGTTGTCTTAGCTCTCCTGACCAACACCTGTGACTGCTTTATGCCTCTCTCTAATGTCAATATGCCTTGTCTACTGCTGTTTCACTTAGTTATTATTGTTTTATTTCACTGTAGAGCCCCCAGTACCACTCAACATGTGTTAGATAGCTCTTTTGTACCACCCCCCCATGCATGCAGAGACCTCACCTGCAGAGATGCAACCTCCCTCATTGTCACTCAATGCCTAGGTTTACCTCCACTGTACTCACATCCTACCATACCCTTGTCTGTACATTATGCCCTGAATCTATGCTGCCACGCCCAGAAATCTGCTCCTTTAAATCTCTGTCCCCAACGCAATAGAAGACCAGTTTTTATAGCCTTTAGGCGTACCCTTATCCTACTCCTCCTCTGGTGATGTAGAGGTTAACCCAGGCCCTGTATCTCCCAGTACTACACCTATTCCCCAGGCGCTCTCATTTGTTGACTTCTGTAACCGTAAGAGCCTTGGTTTCATGCATGTTAACATCAGAAGCCTCCTCCCTAAGCTTGTTTATTCACTGCTTCAGCACACCCCTCCAACCCTGATGTCCTAGCCTTGTCTGAATCCTGGCTTAGGAAGGCCACCAAAAATTCTGATATTTCGGTCCCCAACTACAACATTTTACGTCAATATAGAACTGCCAAAGGAGACGGAGTTGCAATCTACTGCAGAGATAGCTTGCAGAGTTCTGTCTTACTATCCAGGTCTGTGCCCAAACAGTTCAACCTTCTACTTTTAAAAATCCACCTTTCCAGAAATAAGTCCCTCACTGTTGCCGCTTGTAATAGACTCCCCTCAGCCAACAACTGTGCCCTGGACACCATATGTGAATTGATTGCCCTCCATCTATCTTCAGAGTTCGTACTGTTAGGTCACCTAAACTGGGATATGCTTAACACCCCGGCCGTCCTACAATCTAAGCCAGATGCCCTCTATCTCACACAAATTATTAAGGAGACTACCAGGTACAACCATAAATCCGTAAACATGGGCACCCTCATAGATATCATCCTGACCAACATGCCAAATACACCTCCGCTGTCTTCAACCAAGATCTCAGCGATCACTGCCTCATTGCCTGTGTCCGTAATGGGTCCGCGGTCAAATGACCACACCTCATCACAGTCTAAAATACTTCAGCGAGCAGGCCTTTCTAATCGACCTGGCCCGGGAATCCTGGAAAGATATTTACCTCATCCCATCAGTAGAGGATGCCTGGTTGTTCTTTAATAGTGGTTTGCTCACCATCTTAAATAAGCATGCCCCATTCAAAAAATGTAGAACAAAGAACAGATATAGCCTTGGTTCACTCCTGACTTGACTGACCTTGACCAGCACAAAAACATCCTGTGGCGTACTGCATTAGCATTGAATAGCCCCTGCGACATGCAACTTTTCAGGGAAGTCAGGAACCAATATACCCAGTCAGTTAGGAAAGCAAAGGCTAGCTTTTTCAAACAGAAATTTGCATCCTGTAGCACTAATTCCAAAAAGTTTTGGGACACTGTAAAGTCCATGGAGAATAATAGCACCTCCAGCCAGCTGCTCACCTCACTGAGGCTAGGAAACAATGTCACCACCGAGAATAAGCATTTTTCTACGGCTGGCCATGCTTTCCACACGGCCATGCACCCCCCGCAGCAACCTGTATGAGCCCCCCCCCCCCACCGCTTCTCCTTCACCCAAATCCAGACAGCTGATGTTCTGAAAGATCTGCAAAATCTGGACCCTACAAATCAGCTGGGCTAGACAATCTGGACCCTCTCTTTCTAAAATGATCCGCCGCAATTGTTGCAACCCCTATTTACTAGCCTGTTCAACCTCTCTTTCGTATCATCTGAGATCCCTAAAGATTGGAAATCTGCTGCGGTCATCCCCCCTCTTCAAAGGGGGAGACACTCTAGACCTAAACTGTTATAGACCTATATCCATCCTGCCCTGCCTTTCTTAAGTCTTCGAAAGCCAAGTCAACAAACAAATCACCGACCATTTCGAATCCCACCGTACCTTCTCCGCTATGCAATCTGGTTTCCGAGCTGGTCATGTGTGCACCTCAGCCACGCTCAAGGTCCTAAACGATATCATAACTGACATAAAGACAGTACTGTGCAGCCGTCTTCATCAACCTGGCCAAGACAACACCATTCTGTATACATCTGGCCCCTCTTTGGACACTGTGTTAACAAACCTCCAGACGAGCTTCAATGCCATACAATACTCCTTCCGAGGCCTCCAACTGCTCTTAAATGCTAGTAAAACGAAATGCATGCTCTTCAACCGATCGCTGCCTGCACCTGCCCGCCCGACTAGCATCACTACCTTGGACGGTTCTGACTTGGAATATGTGGACAACAAAAAAATAAAAAAGCCCAGCCTTTTCTCAGCTCACTGGTCACCATAGCAACACTGACCCGTTGCACGCGCTCCAGCAGGTATATTTCACTGGTCATCCCCAAAGCCAACACCTGCTTTGGCTGCCTTTCCTTCCAGTTCTCTGCTCACTGAAGCTGGAGACTTATATCTCCCTCACTAACTATAAGCATCAGCTGTCAGAGCAGCTTAACGATCACTGCACCTGTACACAGCCCATCTGTAAATAGCCCACCCAACTACCTCATCCCCATATTTTTTATTTTTTTTGCACCCCAGTATCTCTACTTGCACATCATCATCTGCACATCTATCACTCCAGTGTTAATGCTAAATTGTAATTATTTTGCCACTATGTCCTATTTATTGCCTTACCTCCCTAATCTTACTAAATTTGTACACACTGTATATAGATTTTTCTATTGTGTTATTGACTGTACGTTTGTTTATGTGTAACTCGGTGTTGTTGTTTTTGTCGCACTGCTTTGCTTTATCTTGGCCAGGTTGCAATTGTAAATGATAACTTGTTCTCAACTGGCCTACCTGGTTAAATAAAGGTTAAATAAATCAAATAAAAAAATATAAAAATCATGTGACCACAGACCTAGTTGCACACGACTAGTATTACTCGAGAATGTTGGTTAAGTAATTATTACTACAGAATGTCCGTTATTCCGATGGCATTCGTTTTTTATTCTATGCGTGAAGATAGTATTTCAACATGTCCAGGTGATAGGGCCACACTGACAACTCAAGCTTGGTTCTCAAGTTTCTAAACCCTACCAAACCATATTTCCAATAGTGTGGCCAAAGTGATTGAATTGAGGAAGTGTGATCATAATCATTAGGATATTTTAGCCATCCGCAGCATGTCCTAAATGCCCCCACCCCTCCAGCCTTCAGATGTGAGCTAAACAGTGCAATTGCATTTGAGATGCATTTTAAGGCTATGGATGAGAATGTGAGCTTGTAATATCCAAACGTGTAGGTCAGCTGTATGCAACTATTAGCAGCATGGGTTGCATTAAATAGGCTCAATATTTTTTACTGATGCATTTGGCAATATTCAATTATTTATTTTACACCATAATTTGCAAATACATTCATTAAAAATCCTACAATGTGATTTTCAGGATTTTTTTTCTCATTTTGTCTGTCATAGTTGAAGTGTACCTATGATGAAAATTACAGGCCTCTCATCTTTTTAAGTCGGAGAACTTGCACAATTGGTGGCTGACAAAGTACTTTTTTGCCCCATTGTAAACAAAAGCATTCACTGTGAAAGTTGATAGGCTACATGTGTAACAATCTTAGGCGTAGTGGGTGCAGGAGTCAGGTGCAGGAGTCAGGTGCAGGAGTCAGGTGCAGGAGTCAGGTGCAGGAGTCAGGTGCAGGAGTCAGGTGCAGGAGTCAGGTGCAGGAGGCAGGAAGTTCTGAACAGCTCTTTATTCAGCACCGGGCAAAATAGTCCATACAACGAAACTGAGTGTCATAAAACAAATGCCCAAAACAGGAACCAAACCAAGATCTCACTACCACACGTACAAAGTGGGAATAAACAAGCCCGCACGAAGAACAGGCGGCCTACCGACTTAAATAGCCAAACACATGAAGAGCAGGCGGCCTACCGACTTAAATAGCCAAACACATGAAGAGCAGGCGGCCTACCGACTTAAATAGCCAAACACATGAAGAGCAGGCGACCTACCGACTTAAATAGTCAAACACATGAAGAGCAGGCGGCCTACCGACTTAAATAGCCAAACACATGAAGAGCAGGCGGCCTACCGACTTAAATAGTCAAACACATGAAGAGCAGGCGGCCTACCGACTTAAATAGCCAAACACATGAAGAGCAGGCGGCCTACCGACTTAAATAGTCAAACACATGAACTTAAATAGTCAAACACAGGCGGCCTACCGACTTAAATAGTCAAACACATGAAGAGCAGGCGGCCTACCGACTTAAATAGTCAAACACATGAAGAGCAGGCGGCCTACAGACTTAAATAGTCAAACACATGAAGAGCAGGCGGCCTAAATAGTCAAACACATGAAGAGCAGGCGGCCTACCGACTTAAATAGTCAAACACATGAAGAGCAGGCGGCCTACTTAAATAGTCAAACACATGAAGAGCAGGCGGCCTACCGACTTAAATAGTCAAACACATGAAGAGCAGGCGGCCTACCGACTTAAATAGTCAAACACATGAAGAGCAGGCGGCCTACCGACTTAAATAGTCAAACACATGAAGAGCAGGGCGACTTAAATAGTCAAACACATACCGACTTAAATAGTCAAACACATGAAGAGCAGGCGGCCTTAAATAGTCAAACACATGAAGAGCGGCCTACCGACTTAAATAGTCAAACACATGAAGAGCAGGCGGCCTACCGACTTAAATAGTCAAACACATGAAGAGCAGGCGGCCTACCGACTTAAATAGTCAAACACATGAAGAGCAGGCGGCCTACCGACTTAAATAGTCAAACACATGAAGAGCAGGCGGGACTTAAATAGTCAAACACATGAAGAGCAGGCGGCCTACCGACTTAAATAGTCAAACACATGAAGAGCAGGCGGCCTACCGACTTAAATAGTCAAACACATGAAGAGCAGGCGGCCTACCGACTTAAATAGTCAAACACATGAAGAGCAGGTGGCCTACCGACTTAAATAGTCAAACACATGAAGAGCAGGCGGCCTACCGACTTAAATAGTCAAACACATGAAGAGCAGGCGGCCTACCGACTTAAATAGTCAAACACATGAAGAGCAGGCGGCCTAGTCAAACACATGAAGAGCAGGCGGCCTACCGACTTAAATAGTCTTAAATAGTCAAACACATGAAGAGCAGGCGGCCTACCACTTAAATAGTCAAACACATGAAGAGCAGGCGGCCTAGTCAAACACATGAAGAGCAGGCGGCCTAGACTTAAATAGTCAAACACATGAAGAGCAGGCGGCCTACAGACTTAAATAGCCAAACACATGAAGAGCAGGCGGCCTACCGACTTAAATAGCCAAACACATGAAGAGCAGGCGGCCTACCGACTTAAATAGTCAAACACATGAAGAGCAGGCGGCCTACCGACTTAAATAGTCAAACACATGAAGAGCAGGCGGCCCGACTTAAATAGTCAAAATGAAGTCAAACTTAAATAGTCAAACACATGAAGAGCAGGCGGCCTACCGACTTAAATAGTCAAACACATGAAGAGCAGGCGGCCTACACCCCTTACTCTCCCGTCTACCTTCTGCTCTCTGCGTCTGACTCCACACCCATCACTCTCCCGTCTACCTTCTGCTCTCTGCGTCTGACTCCACACCCATCACTCTCCCTTCTACCTTCTGCTCTCTGCGTCTGACTCCACCCCCATCCCTCTCCCGTCTACCTTCTGCTCTCTGCGTCTGACTCCACACCCATCACTCTCCCGTCTACCTTCTGCTCTCTGCGTCTGACTCCACACCCATCACTCTCCCGTCTACCTTCTGCTCTCTGCGTCTGACTCCACACCCATCACTCTCCCGTCTACCTTCTGCTCTCTGCGTCTGACTCCACACCCATCACTCTCCCGTCTACCTTCTGCTCTCTGCGTCTGACTCCACACCCATCACTCTCCCGTCTACCTTCTGCTCTCTGCGTCTGACTCCACACCCATCACTCTCCCGTCTACCTTCTGCTCTCTGCGTCTGACTCCACACCCATCACTCTCCCGTCTACCTTCTGCTCTCTGCGTCTGACTCCACACCCCTCACTCTCCCGTCTACCTTCTGCTCTCTGCGTCTGACTCCACACCCATCACTCTCCCGTCTACCTTCTGCTCTCTGCGTCTGACTCCACACCCATCACTCTCCCGTCTACCTTCTGCTCTCTGCGTCTGACTCCACACCCATCACTCTCCCGTCTACCTTCTGCTCTCTGCGTCTGACTCCACACCCATCACTCTCCCGTCTACCTTCTGCTCTCTGCGTCTGACTCCACACCCATCACTCTCCCGACGTTACAATATAGCTTTGGGAACAATACAATTCAACAATTAAATATTCATGGTCTCATCACAGATGCTCCCAAATGAATCTCTATCGTTAGTTGCAACTTCAACAGGAATTGATATATTTCTAAGTATTGTGAGGTGTCCTCAACACTTTTTTTGACTCTGAGGGATATGAAATCAGTTGGGGACGCTGAGAGGGAACTGTGTGATGACCCTATTATAGTTGAAGAGGTAATTGATTCCATTCAACACCTTAAACATAATGTGTCTCCTGTGACTGATGGTATATCTGCTGAGTTTGACAAAACTCTTTCTCAACAGTTAACCCCATGTCTGTTGGATGTCTTTTCTGAAGCATTGCAAATAATGCTCTCCCTCCCAGTTTGACTCAAGGTCTCAAGAAAGACTTGTTTCTCCTCGATAATTGCCGTCCAATCTATCTGCTCAATAATAACTACAAAATATTAGCCTCAATATTTGCAAAAAGATTGAAGGCAGTATTGGACTGAACTATAGAAGAGACCCAATCTGGCTTCATGTTCATGAGGAATAGACATATCAAATCAAATCAAATTTTATTGGTCACATACAGTTGAAGTGGGAAGTTTACATACACTTAGGTTGTAGTCATTAAAACTCATTTTTCAAACACTCCACACATTTCTTTTTAACAAACTATAGTTTTGGCAAGTCGGTTAGGACATCTACTTTGTGCATGATACAACTAATTTATCCAATAATTGTTTACAGACATATTATTTCACTTATAATTCACTGTATCACAATTCCAGTGGGTCAGACATTTACATACACTAAGTTGACTCTGCCTTTAAACAGCTTGGAAAATTCCAGAAAATGATGTCATGACTTTAGAAGCTTCATATAGGCTAAATGACATCATTTGAATCAATTGGAGGTGTACCTGTGGATGTATTTCAAGGCCTACCTTCAAACTCAATGCCTCTTTGCTTGACATCATGGGAAAATCAAAAGAAATCAGCCTAGACCACATAAAAGAATTGTAGACCTCCATAAGTCTGGTTCATCCTTGGGCGCAATTTCAAAACGCCTGATGGTACCACGTTCAACTGTACAAACAATAGTACGCAGGTATAAACACCAAGGCACCACGCAGCCGTCATTCCGCTCAAGAAGGAGATGCATTCTGTCTACCAGACATGAATGTATCTTAGTGCGAAAAGTGCAAATCAATCCCAGAAAAACTAACATAGACTGCCCACCTCAACTCATGCCCTGACCATACTAAACAAAGACAAAAACAAAGGAACTAAGGTCAGAACGTGACACTATGGATGCTGTCTGGGCCAGCAGCCTTGCAAGTGTTAACATGTTTAAATGTCTTACTCACGTCGGCCACGTCGGCATTTGATTGTGAGGTATTCTAGGTCACCACCCACATGTATATACTGTATTCTATTCCACTGTATCTTAGTCTATGTATTACTCATCTCATATGTATATACTGTATTCTATTCCACTGTATCTTAGTCTATGTATTACTCATCTCATATGTATATACTGTATTCTATTCCACTGTATCTTTGTCTATTTATTACTCATCTCATATGTATATACTGTATTCTATTCCACTGTATCTTAGTCTATGCATTACTCATCTCATATGTATATACTGTATTCTATTCCACTGTATCTTAGTCTATGCATTACTCATCTCATATGTATATACTGTATTCTATTCCACTGTATCTTAGTCTATGCATTACTCATCTCATATGTATATACTGTATTCTATTCCACTGTATCTTAGTCTATGCATTACTCATCTCATATGTATATACTGTATTCTATTCCACTGTATCTTAGTCTATGCATTACTCATCTCATATGTATATACTGTATTCTATTCCACTGTATCTTAGTCTATGCATTACTCATCTCATATGTATATACTGTATTCTATTCCACTGTATCTTAGTCTATGCATTACTCATCTCATATGTATATACTGTATTCTATTCCACTGTATCTTAGTCTATGCATTACTCATCTCATATGTATATACTGTATTCTATTCCACTGTATCTTAGTCTATGCCGCTCTGATATTGCTCACCCAAATATTGATATATTCTTAATTCCATTCCTTTACTTTTGATGTGTGTATTGTTGTGAAATTATTAGATATTACTTTTTAGATATTACTGCACTGTTGGAGTTAGAAACACAAGAATTTCGCGACACCTGCAATAACATTGGCTAAACACATGTATGTGACAAATAACATTTGATTTGACTCTCCAATAGGAAAATGTGTTCATCCTTGCTGCCTCAGAACATGAGATCTATACGTGCTTTATTTCAAAAAGATATTGTATCTATTCCTTATGTCACAACTTACTGGAATACATTTGTCAAGAATATCTGTTTAAAAAAGTCTGGTTATAACTACGCAAATACCTGCTGGTTAACAAGGTCAAAGAGGTCTCTTTCAGAATGATCCATAAGTATTACCCTGCAAATCATTACCTGAAGAAACCCAAAAAAATACATTAACATTAACTGTGCTTTTTGTGTTGAGCATCCAGAAACAGTTTTCATGTATTTTGGCATTGTCTACATGTAAAGAAATTAAGGCAAGATATTAATAGTTTTATAATTGTTAATAGTCTTGATGACTTAATGAAAAAAAAATTATGGGAGAATGTGCTGCTCGGTTTCCTTAACTATAATAAGGACGAAGACAAATAATTTGACCTCATCAATCTAATGGAAAAATGTCATACTCGTGTCATATGAATGTAAATTCACTAATAAAAAAAAACATGTTTTCTATAAGGAATTTGAGCAGTACATGAAGACCATTCTACACTTTTCTATTAAGAAAGCTGTTAAAACAATCAATACCTGTGTCTTTTAAGGAATTTGTATAATCTGTAATTTGATGCACCCCCTATCCCCTCATTGTCTGTTTGTATACTTATTGTATGTATACTGGTGTTTCTTCAACAAAAACTACAAACTAAAAAGACTTATAAAATAATTCTAATATATATACAGGGGGCTCTAAAATTACTGGCACTGACTGGCAATGCACAAACAGTATTTAAAAAAATATAAACAATATAATTATAGAGAAACTCAAAATACCAATGTGAGAAATACTGTACTTTATTAATGTTTCAATGGAACCAACCAAAATCATACAATTATTTAATACAAAATTAATTTAACCAAAATCAAGGTTTCATAATTATTGGCACTCCTCATTTAGTACTTAGTGCAACCACCTCTGGCAAGGATAACAGCATGGAGTCTTTTCCTGTAATGTTTGACAAGGTTAAGGAACACATTTGGAGGGATTTTGGACCATTCCTCTATGCAGACCCTTCACATTCTTGGGTTTGCTCTTATCAACTGCCCTCTTCCACTCAGCCCACAGGTTTTCCATTGGATTGAGGTCCGGTGACTGAGATTGCCATGGCAGCACATTGATTTTGATGTCACAGAACCATTTCTGTGTGAATCTTGAGGTATGTTTTGGGTCATTGTCTTGTTGGAAAGTCCACATACGGCCCAGCCTTCTGGCAGAGGCAACCAGACTGTGAGACAAAATTGCCTGATAATTGGTATAATTTATTATGCCATCAATCTTAACCAGTGCCCCTGGACCTCTGGAATTAAAACAGCCCCAAAACATCACTGACCTCCCTCCATATTGCATCGTGGGTATGAGGTGCCTCTCCTTGTATGCATCTCTGTTTCCACGCCAAACATGCCGATGCTGTATGTGACTATAACGTTACATTTTGGTCTCATCTGACCAAAGCACTTTTTTCCAATCATAATTTAAATGACGTTTGGCGAACTCCAAGCGCTTGTGTCTGTGTCTTGGGGTCATTAAGGGCTTTCTTCTGGAAACCCTTCCAAAGAGCCTGTGGTTGTAGAAGTGGCGTCTGATGGTGCTTTTTGAAACCTGGTGATCCCAAGACGCCACCAAGGCCTGCAATTCTATCACAGTGATTCTTGGGGATTTTGTTGGTTCTCTCACCATCCTCCTCCCTATCCTGGGGGGCAAAATGCATTTGCGTTCTCTACCCGTGAGGTTTTCAACTGTTCCATATCTTTTAAATGTTTTAATAATTGTCCTGACAGTGCTCAGCGGTATATTCAATCGTTTGTGGATCTTCTTGTAGCCATTACCAGATTTATGAAGTTCTACGAACATCTGTCTCTTTTAAACTGCCAGTTCTATTATTTTCTTCATGGTTTTGGATGACAAAGGGATATTGCATGTGTGTTACCTCATTTTTATACCCTAGTGAAAAAGGAAGTGATGTAATGGCTCAATATAGTTCCTTAACACTTAGATAAACTTAAATAAGTGGAATTTAATTCCTGGTTTAATTTTGGTAGATTTTAATAATAATATTTAAAGGTTCAATTAATTGTGAAGCCTTGATTTTGAGGACATAGATTTTTAATTAAATCAATAACTGATTTTGTTAGGATCCATTGAAACATTAATCAAGTACAGTATTTTTCACATGTTGGTATTTTGAGTTTATCTCTATAATTATATTGTTTATATATTTTAAATATTGTTTGTGCAGTGCCAGTAATTTTGGAGCTCACTGTATAGGACTCTATAAGCCTGTTTAGAAACTTCATGGATGAACAACATTTTATGCAGAACAGGATCAATCGATTCCATGAACACAATTTGAAAACCTTGTTGACAGTTTAGTTCCATTCAAGAAACTCACCTCTCAATCTAATTCTGGCAGAGAACGTCCGAGAAACGACTATTTCCAGATATGTCTTGGTTGAAATAAGTAAGTTATTTCCTTGATGTAGCTTAAAACCGTACAAATCCAGTCTCTGTTCGTTAACAGGCCTATTTCCTATACATTTGTCCTTATTTCACGAGAAGAAACTCAGGCTTCCCCCCTCATCCTTCTCACTCTTCCTCTGGTGTCCGTCGCAAACACGTGGAAATTTCCGCTTGGAAAATAAACAGGCTCGTCAAGTCCTGTTCTCTCTTTATGTTCTCTCACACGTACCGTATCCCAGCCCCACCGCCCGGTCCGCGTGCGTGCAAACGTTCAGCACCACCCGCAGACAGAGGGAAACGAACGGAGCATCGCGGGTGAACTTTCTCCTCTTGTCGGGGCTCGACCGCTTATCTGAAGCGACAAGGTTTATGACCGGTGAGGGGAGGAGGGGACCAGAGAGCGTTCGTAGGGGGTATTCCGACGGCCGGTATCCCGTTTTTCCCTAATTTTACTGTCGAGCGCTTTGCTTCAAAGTTCACGTGTCCTTTGTCATATAAATAATGTTTAATCTAGCGCTTGTGTTAACCTACAATGCAACATAGATCAAATTGTGGTGTGTAAAATGTCCCACTTGGCTGGTCTCTCACTGTCTGCGATCTCTTTAGTCAGACACTTGAGTCAGAGGATCCTAACTGGGGGAGAAACCCTTTGAGTCACACAGGATATTCCAAGGGACATTCTATCCCCTCACTAACTAACCTGTATGAACTAAAATGTTCATTCCTCTCAACACTACCTGTCTGACAGCTTTGAAACGGGACCTGTTATTGTGTTTGAACGGGTTCATTGTCAGGGATGTGTCAAGAATATAACATGACTGATACCTGAGACCCTGGTCACTGTTGAACTCTAACTCTGACTCACTTCAATTTCAAATCAATTTAAGGGGCTTCATTGGCATGTTAAATGTCATAATATGTCTATACAGAGTCTATACAGAGTCTATACAGAGTCTATACAGAGTGTAATGATGTGCAAATAGTTCAAATACAAAATAAATATAACTCTCTCAATTCATGTCAATTCAAAGGGCTTTATTTGCATGGGAAACATATGTTTACATTGCCAAAGCAAGTGAAAGAGATCATAAACAAAAGTGACATAATCTATCAGAAACGAACAGTAAACATTACACTCACAAGTTTCAAAGGAATAGACATGTAATATTATGTACAGTGTTATACTGATGTGCAAATAGCTCAAAAAGGGAACACAAGGGGAAATAAATCAACATAAATATGGGTTGTATTTACAATGGTGTTTGTTCTTCACTGGTTGCCCTTTTCTTGTGGCAACAGGTCACACATATTGCTACTGTGATGGCACACTGTGGTATTTCACCCAATAGATATGGGAGTTAATCAAAATTGGATATGTTTTCTAATTCTTTGTGGGTCTGTGTAATCTGAGGGAAATATGTGTCTCTAATACATTGGGCAGGAGGTTAGGAAGTGCAGCTATGTTTCCACCTCATTTTGTGGGCAGTGTGCATATAGCCTGTTTTGTCTTGAGAGCCAAGTCTGCCTCTCTCAATAGCAAGGCCATGCTCACTGAGTCTGTACGTAGTCAAAGCGTTTCTTAATTTTGGGTCAATCACAACGGTCAGGTATTCTGCCTCTATGTACCCTCTGTTTAGGGCCAAATAGCATTCCAGCTTGCTCTGTTTTTTTTTGTAATTCTTTCCAATGTGTCAAGTAATTCTCTTTTTGTTTTCTCATAATTTGGTTGGGTCTAATTGTGTTGCTGTCCTGGGGGTCTGTTTGTGTTTGTGAACAGAGCCCCAGGACCAGCTTGCTTAGGGGACTATTCTCTTTGTTGGTCGATGGCTTTGCTATGGGAGGTTTGGGAATCACTTCCTTTTAGGTGGTTGTAGAATTTAACGGCTCTTTTCTGGATTTTGATAATTAGCGGGTATCGGGCTAATTCTGCTCTGCATGCATTATTTGGTGTTCTACATTGTACACAGAGGATATTTTTGCTGAATTCTGCATGCAGAGTCTCAATTTGGTGTTTGTCCCATTTTGTGAATTATTGGTTGGTGAGCGGACCCCAGACCTCACAACCATAAAGGGCAATGGGTTCTTTAGCTGATTCAAGTATTTTTAGCCAGATCCTAATTGGTATGTCAAATTTTATGTTCCTTTTGATCCCATAGAAGGCCCTTCTTCCCTTGTCTCTCAGATAGTTCACATATTTGTGGAAGTTACCTGTGGTGCTGATGTTTAGGCCAAGGTATGTATAGTTTGTGTGCTTTAGGGCAATGGTGTCTAGATAAAATATGTATTTGTGGTCCTGGCGACTGGAACTTTTGGAAAACCATTATTTTGGTCTTACTGAGATTTACTGTCAGGGCCCAGGTCTGGCAGAATCTGTGCAGAAGATCTAGGTGCTGCTGTAGGCCCTCCTTGGTTGGTGACCGAAGCACCAGATCATCAGCAAACAGTAGACGTTTGACTTCAGATTCTAGTAGGGTGAGGCTGGGTGCTGCAGACGTTTATAGTTTCCTTGCCAATTTGTTGATATATATGTTGAAAAGGGCGGGGCTTAAGCTGCATCCCTGTCTCACCCCACGGCCCTGTGGGAAGAAATGTGTCTGTTTTTTTGCCTATTTTAACCGCACACTTGTTGTTTGTGAACATGGATTTTTATAATGTTGTATGTTTGTCCCCCGACACCACTTTCCATCAATTTGTATAGCAGACCCTCATGCCAAATTGAGTCATAGGATTTTTTTAAATGAACAAAGCCTAAGACTTTGCCTTTGTTTTGGTTTGTTTGTTTGTCAATGTCAGAGTCGTGTGTATAGGTGGCATGGAAGTCAGGCGCATGAGAATCAAACTGAATGTAATGGAGTTATTTAATAACAATAAACGAAACATAACTCCAACACTAAATGTAACAATAAAGTGGGTACGAGGACCCGTCGCGCACCAATACAAACAACACAACACTAAATAACAAACAAATCTCTGACGAATACATGAGGGGAAACAGAGGGTTAAATACACAACATGTAATGAATGGGATTGAAAACAGGTGTGTGGGAAGACAAGACAAAACCAATGGAAAATGGATAAATGATGGCTAGAAGGCCTGTGACGTCGACCGCCGAGCACCGCCCCGAACAAGGAGAGGCTTCGACTTCGGTAGAAGTTGTGACAGACAATTTGAGTGTGCAGGCTGAATACGTGGTCTGTCATATAATAATTTGGTAAAAAGCCAATTTGACTTTTGCTCAGTACATTGTTTTCACTGAGACTGCTGTTAATGATAATGCATAAGATTTTCCCAAGGTTGCTGTTGACCTTTATCCCACAGTAATTATTGGGGTCAAATTTGTCTCCTCTTTTGTGGATTGGGGTGATCAGTCATTTGTTCCAAATATTGGGGAAGATGCCTGAGCTAAGGATGATGTTAAAGAGTTTTAGTATAGAAAATTGAAATTTGTTGTCTGTATATTGTATCATTTCATTGAGGATACCATCAACACCAAAGGCCTTTTTAAGTTGGAGGGTTTTTATTTTGTCATGTAGTTAATTCAAGGTAATTGGAGAATCCAGTGGGTTTTGGTAGTCTTTAATAGTTGATTCTAAGATTTGTATTTGATCATGTATATGTTTGTGCTATATTTTCATTGTTATAGAGCCACACAGATTGGAGAAGTGGTTTACCCATACCTCTCCATTTTGGATAGATAATTATTTGTCTTGTTGTTTGTTTAGTGTTTTCCAATTTTCCCAGAAGTGGTTAGAGTCTATGGATTCTTCAATTACACCGAGCTGATTTCTGACACGCTGTTCCTTCTTTTTCCATAGTATATTTCTCTCATTTATACACCTCTCTGATCACCCTCACCCCTCCTCCTCTTCTTCCCTCCCTCACCCCTCCTCTTCTTCTCCCCTGTCCTCTGCTCCCCTTCCTCACCCACCACCTCATTATAATCCTCACCTCTCTTTCCCATCTCCTCTCCATGCACCTCTCTTACCCTCTCATCTCCCACCTGTCTCGTTTCTCTCCTCCTCCACCCTCCACACTTCCATCATTCCCATGGGTCATTTCATCCAGGGTTTTAATCAAAGTACTGCTCATAGAATTCACAGCAGATGGAGTGCAGCCGCTGCATTCTCCCCAATGGCGTCTCTGTGCATTCTACTTCATTAGGCTAGGGTGATGAGGCCAGGGCAGACAGACTGAGATCCTGTCTGAGTCCAAATTACACCCTATTCCTTATGTAGTGCACTACATTTGACCAGGGCCCATATGACTTTGGTCAAAAGTAGTGCACTAAATAGGGACTAGGTTGTCATTTGGGAAGCAGTCTAAGTGCATATTCACAGGACTGACGATGAGGGTTTTGAGCAGGACTCTCGTTCCGTTTTGAACCTCAGCAGTTATGGTTTTAAAACTGTTCATTTATTCATCTGTGATTCTGCCAATGCGCATAGCATATATTTTCTGCTGCATTTGCAGTTACAGAGTGTGTGTGTGTGTGTGTGTGTCTGTGTGTGTGTGTGTGTGTGCATGTCCATCCATGTGCATGTGTGTTTGTGCGTGTGCACCAACTAAAAAAAGTTATTGCCTTGGGCAGTCACTTGGACTTGTGTAAGAGTGCGTATATTTGATTATATAGCTTGGGGCTCAGTTCCATACAGAACTTAGTGGGGCAGCGTCTCATTTTCACCTATACTCAATCCTCTGCTGCTGAAGTTGTATGTTGTTTAGTGGTTGTAATGGGACTGTGACAGTACACTGAATAGATTCTGTTGAACGAAATATAAATGTGGTATGCACAATTTGCATATTTTCTCCAGTGACTGGAGACGTACTCTATCCCAATGACTGCCCGACCGGCGGCTGTAGCTGCTGTACCGTATGGACTGGCTGTGTGTGTGTGTGTGTGTGTGTGTGTGTGTGTGTGTGTGTGTGTGTGTGTGTGTGTGTGTGTGTGTGTGTGTGTGTGTGTGTGTGTGTGTGTGTGTGTGTGTGTGTGTGTGTGTGTGTGTGTGTGTGTGTGTGTGTGTGTGTGTGCATCTACAGTATGTGCTGTGTATTCCCCTGTGGCAGTTTTGTGAACAGGCATGGGGGTCTGTGTGTGTGTGTACAGTATGTGATGTGTATGGAGAACAGGCGTGGGGGTCTGCATAGGGGGTACACTGAGGGACAAACTAAAAGTCACAGCTGAGAGACTCTTTTAATAGCGACTAAAACAAGAGAGAGAGAGATTGGACATATTTAAAGACCAAACAAATCCTGGTAATGAATGATAATATTGTAAAAATATTGTTCCATTTTCATATAATATGGTGATACCTGTAGCTAACCCTCTAGTATTTTCCGGACCTTCATTTATCCACTTCTTTCAGATCTGTGAACACACATGGCATATATCCTCTAGTGGAAGGAACAAGGGACCGAGCCAGATGAAATGGGCCTCTCATATCGTATGATCCACACGTTCTCTGCCTTAATGCAGGGCATTATTGCCACCCCAAACGCATTTTCATGATCTGGGGGAAATCCTATGAACTTGGATCACTCATTCATATATCCTTATGTACATGTTCCTTATCCTCTTACACTGTGTATAAGACAGTAGTTTTGGAATTGTTAGTTAGATTACTTGTTGGTTATCACTGCATTGTCGGAACTAGAAGCACAAGCATTTCGCTACACTCGCATTAACATCCGCTAACCATGTGTATGTGACAAATACAATTTGATTTGATTTGATTTTTGGATTAGTAAGCCGGGACTCGCATAGTTTGACTGGCTCAAGGTCACACCGATGATGGCTGTTCTGTTGTCCAGACCCCTTGTCGGATGTCCCTTTAATTCTCTGACATGTCAGACATTTTGGTTGTGCATCTTGTAGTATGAGCAGTGCTACAAAGTGATTTGGTAAGGACTGCTGATTGGTGGAGTTCATTTTACATGGCCTGGTGCAGCGGATGGGTGGAGTTTGGTCATTATAAACCATTCCATTGATCCTTAAGCATCATCGCCACCCACCTGGGCCACCTGGCCATGCAAAATGAACTCAACTGCGTCATACCATGACATAAACCAAAAAGATAATTTCTATGCCTCAGTGTAATGGATCCTGTCCTCCTCTTCTGAGGAGGAGAAGCGAGAAGGATCGGAGGACCAAAACGCAGCGTTGTAAGTGTCTATAATGTTTATTTTAAAACATAAACTGAACACTACGAAATACAAAACAATAAACGTGAAATGAACGAAACAGTCCCATGTGGCGACAAACACTGACACGGAAGACAAACACTCACAACCCAAAACTGAAACCCAGGCTACCTAAGTATGATTCTCAATCAGGGACAACAATTGACAGCTGCCTCTGATTGAGAACCATCCTAGGCCGAACTCAAAAATCAACATAGAAAAACAAACATTGACTGCCCACCCCAACTCACACCCTGACCATACTAAAACAAAGATAAAATAACAGAACTATGGTCAGAACGAGACACTCAGTCTCTTTTGTGAGGTTTCTGAACATAATAACTAATGCGACAACTGAGAAACGCAGAGCAGGATAAACTAGAGAATAACAGTGTAATGTGAGCACCCATGTTCTGAGGTTGAGGATGGACAAGGAAATCAGGAAATGTTGTTAAAATTTTATAAGTCGTGCAGTGTATGCCCAGCATAAGGGTCTACATCCATTTGACCTGGGTCTAGATCTGCTCGTCACCTGACCTTTGACCCTGTTACTATAGCTCTTCTGTCCACAATGGTAAAAAAGTTCCTGAATTACAGAGAGATTCTGAAATTCCCAAGAGTTTTCAGTCCAACATTCACAAGATGAACTCAAATGAACCATTGAAAACATGGAGTAGATGTGCCAAATGCCTTCTTTCCAAGTCAAGTGTTATTTTATTCAAGTATAAGTCACAAGCTACAATGTTCCATAACTTGAGTATACAGTACTTCATGCTGTTCAATGTATATGTTTAATTCACCATGGGAAAATGACATTATTACATAACCTAAACAATGATGACTGGAATGTGGTCGCTACACATCAAAACAACCCCAAAGACATAACAAAGAAAAAATAAACTATGTTATCACCCTATAGGCTCATTAACCCGGACAGACGTCATTGTCATGTATCCAATTAGACGGTCAGTTCTTCTCTTGACAGTTCCTGGTCGGAGTGGTATGTGTGTGTCCATACAAGTGTGTAAATATGTGTGTGTGTGTGTGCATGCGTAGTAGTGTGTGTGTTCAGACCCTTTGCTATGAGACCCAAAATTGAGCTCAGGTGCATCCTGTTTCCATTGATCATTCTTGAGATGTTTCTATAACTTGATTGGAGTCCACCTGTGTTAACCTCTTCAACCTATGGGGGCGCTATTTCATTATAGGATAAAAAACGTGCCCGTTTTAAGCGCAATATTTTGTCACAAAAAGATGCTCGACTATGCATATAATTGACAGCTTTGGAAAGAAAACACTCTGACGTTTCCAAAACGGCAAAGATATTATCTGTGAGTGCCCCAGAACTGATGCTACAGGCGAAACCAAGATGAAACTTCAAACAGGAAATGAGCAGGATTTTTGAGGCTCTGTTTTTCATTGTCTCCTTATATGGCTTTGAAAGCGCCAGGAATGCGCCTGCCCTTTCTATCGTTTCTCCAAGTTGTCTGCAGCATTGTGACGTATTTGTAGGCATATCATTGTAAGATTGGCCATAAGAGACTACATTTACCAGGTGTCCGCCCGGTGTTCCCTGTTGAAATTGCTGCGTAATCTCCAAGCTGCTCACATTCATCCATGTGATTGAGACAGAGAGGAGAATTCCAGGAACGATATATCATGAAGAGATATGTGAAAAACACCTTGACGATTGATTCTAAACAACGTTTACCATGTTTCAGTCGATATTATGGAGTTAATGTGGAAAAAAGTTTGGCGTTTTGATGAATGAATTTTTTTTTTTTTTGGTAGCCAAACATAGAAAACGGACCGATTTCTCCTGCACAAATAATCTTTCAGGAAAAACTGAACATTTGCTATCTAACTGAGAGTCTCTCATTGAAAATATCCAAAGTTCTTCAAAGGTAAATTATTTTATTTGAATGGTTTTCTGGTTTTTGTGAAAATGTTGCCTGCTGAATGCTAACACTAGCTATCAATAGCTATCAATAGCTATCAATACTGTTACACAAATGCTTGTTTTGCTATTGTTGAGAAGCATATTTTTGAAAATCTGAGATGACAGTGTTGTTAACAAAAGGCTAAGCTTGAGAGCTAGCATATTGATTTCATTTCATTTGCGATTTTCATGAATAGTTAACGTTGTGTTATGCTAATGAGCTTGCGGATAGATTTACACAATCCTGGATACAGGTTTTTTTCTTAGCTAAACGTGACGCACAAAATGGAGCGATTTCTCCTAAACAAATAATCTTTCAGGAAAAACTGAACATTTGCTATCTAACTGAGAGTCTCCTCATTGAAAACATCAGAAGTTCTTCAAAGGTAAATTATTTTATTTGAATGGTTTTCTGGTTTTTGTGAAAATGTTTCCTGCTGAATGCTAACGCTAAATGCTATGCTAACTATCAATGCTGTTACACAAATGCTTGTTTTGCTATGGTTGAGAAGCATATTTTTGAAAATCTGAGATGACAGTGTTGTTAACAAAACGCTAAGCTTGAGAGCTAGCATATTTATTTAATTTCATTTGCGATTTTCATGAATAGTTAACGTTGCGTTATGCTAATGAGCTTGAGGCTGTATTCACGATCCCGGATCCGGGATGGCTCGACGCAAGAAGTTAAAGTCAATTGATTGAAATGCAGAAAGGCACACACCTGTCTATATAAGGTCACATCAGAGAACAGTTCATATCAGAGAAAAAAACAACACGAGGTCGAAGGAATTGTCCTTAGAGCTCAGAGTCAGGATTGGGTCGAGGCACAGATCTGGGGAAGGGTACCAAAACATTCCTGCAGCATTGAACGTCCCCAAAAACATAGTGGCCTTCATCGTTCTTAAATGGAAGAAGATTGGAACCACCAAGACTCTCCCTAGAGCTGGCCTCCCGGTCAAATGGAGCAATCGTGGGAGGAGCGCCTTGGTCAGGGAAGTGACCAAGGATCCGATGGTCACTCTGACAGAGCTCCAGAGTTCCACTGTGGAGATGGAAGAACCTTCCAGAACCTTCCATGTGTGTGTCGGGCAGTTATTTGCATATTTCAGATAATTGGGGAGCATCACAGCGTGAAACAAGCATTTTCAGCCTCATGCAGCACTGGGCTCATACAATATTGAATCTTTTGTCCACTGCAGACTCTCTGCATGGCTGGTAATAGAATAGAAGGGAGAGAACTGGGGCAGAAAACTCTTAACTCCATTCCGGAGTTTTATTCTAGAACACTGCTGTTCTGTTGTCCTGTTTGTTCATAGATGTTCACTACTCTTTAATTTGGATAATGACGTCTGTTTTGTAAAGAGCTAGTGTGTGTGGATCATACTGTACAGTATGTCCTAATTCTGTGAAATATACTGTTATTGTTCTCTGAAAGAGAATCATCAAAGATTCAGAGCAGTGATGGGCAACTGACGGCCGGGTCGCGGATCAATTCCCCCCCCTCCCCCAAAAAATATTTTTTTAGGAAATCAGTCAGGGTCTCAATTTAATTGAAATGTTTTATTGTGCATCAGCAGTTTGTTTTGCCAGTCACTGACTGTTAACCATTTTTTTCCCCCCTAGGGCCCTCAAAAGCCTGACTGCATGTGTGGGTATTGCTCTCCCTCTCTGGCGTTAAAGGGTGCCCTTACAGGTATGGTTGTGGGTAGGCAGACCTGCAAGCCACTGCGGCCCCTAATTTTTTTGTGGCACCCAACCTCATCATAGTTGCCCATCCCTGATCCAGAGAAATGAACAACCTTTGAGTGAGATCTGGGTGGCTTGGGAACTACAGTTGAAGTCGGAAGTTTACATACACTCAATTAGTATTCGGTAGCATTGCCTTTAAACTGTTTAACTCTCTCTCTCTCTCTCTCTCTCTCTCTCTCTCTCTCTCTCTCTCTCTCTCTCTCTCTCTCTCTCTCTCTCTCTCTCTCTCTCTCTCTCTGCTAAAGTAAAGTGCAATTAAAACAGAAGTCCTTCTACTGTATGTATCTTTACATTTCTCAGAATCTGAATCACTTCATAACCAATAAGCACACTGTCACAAGTGATTAGCACCAAATAACTCTCAACCTGTAATTTGTAGAATCTTAATTTTTTTCGCACCTTAATTTTCCGCTCCCAGAGCTTAAAACGAAGCACAGAGGATTACTGAAACCACAACTTCAAAAGCTCCTCATTATAATCCTTTATTATTGATACAGGGAAGTTGGGTGAGGAAATGTGGCAGTAATTAGTAAGAAAGGAGCTTAGGCCTTTTTAAGAGTCTCATTTCAGCGCGATAAGGGACTATGGCAAACTCTGTATGCTAAACCGACACTAACAGTAAAACATTTAAATAGTACAAAAAAATCCCCATGTTGCTATGTTAGTTAAATAACATTTTAAAAACATTAGGCTATAAAGAGGATCTTATGGCTCCCACCTCTTCTGTGTATTGAATAACACTCTTCTAGTGACAGTGTCCTGTGTGCTAAATAGGCTTAGATTGATAGTGCCTCAGTATTGAACACACCACATGCGTGAGCACACGCATGGACACACACACACTTAAAACTAGTAGTGGGGCCACAGTGAGTGTTTAGTCATATATAATATACTATATGCCATTCAGCAGACACTTTTATCCAAAGTGACATACAGTCATGTGGGCATGTATTTTACATATGGGCAGCCCCTGGGATTTGAATCCACAATCCTGGCATTGCAAGCGCCATGCTCTACCAACTGAGCCAGTAGATTAGTCTTGGTTGGGCTCTTTGTGGAATGAGAGGGGCATTGTGGGCATAACTTAGGTACTTGGCTGCTTAATACTGTCCTCAGTCTGGTCTGGGCTTAACATTCACTGTACCACAAAGCACCTGTCCTACCATTCTGGGTCTCTGGGTGTGTATTTGCATCTATGCGTTCCTGTGTGTGTGTATGTAACTCTGTGTGTGTGTGTGTGTGTGTCTGCATCTGGGTGTGTGACAAAAGTCCTCTCATCCACAGGATTAAGAGACTGGAGCCTCATTAAGTCTTCTTTTGATCTCTTTACACACACACACACACACACACACACACACACACACACACACGCATACGCACACACACACACACACACACACACACACACACACAAGCGCACACACACATGCACACACACGCGCACACAATATGGGTCCAGATGAGAGGACAGAAAATGTAAAGTATGAAAAAGTATATGACCTTGCTGATAATTCAACCAACTTTCATCTTAACAACAGTACATGATGTAACAGAGAACATCAGTATGGATGATAAGGTCACCCCCCGTACTAATCACCCCCCGTAGCTTCTCCTCCCACATAAACACCCCATGGTCACGTTACATATATACATGCAACCTGTATGTGAGTCCTGAGCACGGTGCCATTCCGGACGTATGCCTGTATGTTCCTCCCAGGTGTCCACAGTAAATGTGACGGTATGATGGCAGACATGATAGAGAAATACTGTAAACAACATCACATCCCTATGGGGGTTACAAATGGCGAGCAATGCCACAATGGTGCACAGACAGACACCCCCCCACCACACACTGGGATGTAACCTTTATTTGCTCTCGTGTGAAAGAAGAGCGCTCCATGTTGCATTAGATTAATCCACACACATTTAAAAACTCAGAAGGGATGGTAATGACCTAGATTAGTGTAACGGATGTGAAACGGCTAGCTAGTTAGCGGTGGTGCGCGCTAAATGGCGTTTTAATCGTTGACGTCACTCGCTTCGAGACCTTGAAGTAGTGGTTCCCCTTGCTCTGCAATGGTAGCGGCTTTTGTGGAGCGATGGGTAACGATGCTTTGAGGGTGACTGTTGATGTGTGCAGAGCGTCCCTGGTTCACGCCCAGGTCGGGGCGAGGGGACGGACGTAAAGTCTATCTATACTGTTACACTAGCATGGTGCTTACTGTGCGTGCGTATGTGGGCATGCGTGTTTATGTGTGTGTGCATGTTCAGTAATGAGTGTGTGTATTAGAGGGCGAGAGAGGTCATGTGATTTAAACGATGTGTCTTACAGGCTTGTAGTGTTACTGTACTGTAGCTAACTCCAGAACAGCTCAAGGAGCCCAGGTACCGTACACTCAACTCTCCTAAATCAGCTCACTGTCCTCTACATACAAACACAAACACAACATCAATCAATCAAATTGTATTTATATATCCCAAAATGCACTCATGTCATGGTGTTTCAGGTTACAGTATAAGTCACTGATTTGAGACATGGGTCAAGGTTCAATCCAAGGTGCTGTCAACAGCCACATTCCACTGTTAAAGGTCATTTACACTTGAGCCAACATACACTAAATGGCCAAATATCTCCTTGCAAAATCATGGAGTTGATCCCCCCTTTGTTGCTTTAACAGCCTCCTATAGATGTTGGAACATTGCTGTGTGGACTTGCTTCCATTCAGCCATAAGAGCATTAGTGAGGTCAGGCACTGGCTCTCAGTCTGCGTTTCAATTCATCATCACTGACTATAAACATCTGGGATATGGACTTTAGTTCATTTTTAAATTTATTTAAACAGGCAAGTCAGTTAAGAACAAATTCTTATTTTCAATGACGGCCTAGGAACAGTTAACTGCCTGTTCAGGGGCAGAACAACAGATTTTAACCTTGTCAGCTGGGGTGTTTGAACTTGCAACCTTCCGGTTACTAGTCCAACATTCTAACCACTAGGCTGCCCTGTCGCCCCAGTTAAAAGGTGCCTTGTCAACAATGCTGTGAGCTTGTTGACAACCCACATTTGATTGAATCCTAGTCATGGCTTTAGATAAATTACATGAGTGGACACATGTAATTAGATGATGCAATATAAGAAACGGTGATAAACACAACTTTTGGCCCACTAATAGTCCACATGTTACATACAGAAAGACACCCCCACACACTGAATCGTGTGGTCTGAGTTAAAACAGCAGCTGTGGAAACGTTACGGTTGGCTGAGACGATGTTACCACTGAAAATACTCAAGACATTGAACAGATGTATGAACACACACACACAGAATATTACAATGTGAAATTACACATGGACATGCCTACGCGTGCTCACACACACAGAATAATACAATGTGAAATTACACATGGACATGCCTACGCGTGCTCACACACACAGAATATTACAATGTGAAATTACACATGGACATGCCTACGCGTGCTCACACACACAGAATATTACAATGTGAAATTACACATGGACATGCCTACGCGTGCTCACACACACAGAATAATACAATGTGAAATTACACATGGACATGCCTACGCGTGCTCACACACACAGGCACCACTAAAGCAACTACCTTGATAGTTTGGATGATAGTTTCCTCCTCGTTCCCCCTCCTCTCTCCGCCTCCTC
Organism: Oncorhynchus gorbuscha; assembly: GCF_021184085.1. Lineage (NCBI taxonomy): Eukaryota > Metazoa > Chordata > Actinopteri > Salmoniformes > Salmonidae > Oncorhynchus > Oncorhynchus gorbuscha. Next base: position 3,959,452 of record NC_060180.1, on the reverse strand, counting down.
CTCCTCCTCCTCTTTCCTCCTCCATCCTCCCGCCTCCTCCTCTCTCCTCCTCCTCCTCCTCTCCCCTCCTCCTCCCACCGCCTCCCTCCTCCTCCTCCTCCTCCTCCTCCCTCCGCCTCCTCCTCCTCCATCCTCCCCGCCTCCTCCTCCTCTCCTCCCTCTCCTCCCTCTCTCCTCCTCATCCCGCATCCTCCTCTCTCCTCCTCCTCTCCTCCTCTTTCCTCCTCCTCCTCCTCCTCTTTCCTCTCTCCTCCTCCCCCTCCTCCTCTCTCCTCCTCTCCCTCCCGCCTCCTCCTCTCTCATCCTCCCGCCTACTCCTCTCTCCTCCTCCTCTCTCTTCCTCCTCTCTCATCCTCCATGTAAAAAGAGGGAGTGTGTTGTCCCTGTGGCAGGGATCCTAAAACTCAGTAAAAGTTAGCGAAGGGAAGGAGGAAGGAGAGAGTAGGAAATGAGGGGCTCGAGAGGAGGAAAGTGGGGGAGGACACAAGCAAGCACGCATGCATGCACAGTGTACATTCCTTTGTACTGATCTTCGTCCAGTCATCATAAAAGGAAAATCTGAAGGTGATTTGCAGAGCTCAAACTCAATCAAAGTGGGTTGTTGACTAATTACCCACAATCAGAAATGTGCACGTCAAGGTTATTATAGTAAATGAAAAAAATGAAAAAACAAAAATTAGAAAAACAATTCAGTAAACGTAATTAAAATAATAAAGACAAATATTTGAAAAACTCAAACTGAAGCTGTTATCTTTGACTGCTGTAACGCTTGTCGTCTGGGGAAGGAGAGGAGGACCAAGGTGCAGCGTGGGAAGTGTTCATATTATTTAATCAAATATGCAACACTAGACAAAACAACAAACACTACAAACAAACAGTCCTGAAAGGTGAAACAAAAACACTAAACAGGAAACAACCACCCACAAAACACAATGGAAAACAGGCTACCTAAATATGGTTCTCAATCAGGGACAACGATTGACAGCTACCTCTGATTGAGAACCATAGCAGGCCAAACACAGAAATAGAAAATCATAGACAAACTAACATAGATAACCCACCAACTCACGCCCTGACCATACTAAAACAAAAGACAAAACAAAGGAACTAAGGTCAGAACGTGACAACTGCAAAACTAACACATCAAATTCATCATAAATATGTTTATTTTTCATTTTAACTTTGGGCAAGTAACAAATGGAGTTTTCAATTTTGCTTTCTATGGGGTTTTCAAGCTTCTGAATATGGCGGGTAAGTGCTGCCATTAGAAGGAAAACTTTCAAATAGGCCTAGCTTGTGCATCACTCTGACTAGCTATCCCGCCTCCCGCCTCCTCCTCATGATCTCGCCATCACGGTTGACAACTCCATTGTGTCCTCCTCCCAGAGCGCTAAGAACCTTGGTGTGATCCTGGACAACACCCTGTCGTTCTCAACCAACATCAAGGCGGTGGCCCGTTCCTGTAGGTTCATGCTCTACAACATCCGCAGAGTACGACCCTGCCTCACACAGGAAGCGGCGCAGGTCCTAATCCAGGCACTTGTCATCTCCCGTCTGGATTACTGCAACTCACTGTTGGCTGGGCTCCCTGCCTGTGCCATTAAACCCCTTCAACTCATCCAGAACGCCGCAGCCCGTCTGGTGTTCAACCTTCCCAAGTTCTCTCACGTCACCCCGCTCCTCCGTTCTCTCCACTGGCTTCCAGTTGAAGCTCGCATCCGCTACAAGACCATGGTGCTTGCCTACGGAGCTGTGAGGGGAACGGCACCTCAGTACCTCCAGGCTCTGATCAGGCCCTACACCCAAACAAGGGCACTGCGTTCATCCACCTCTGGCCTGCTCGCCTCCCTACCACTGAGGAAGTACAGCTCCCGCTCAGCCCAGTCAAAACTGTTCGCTGCTCTGGCCCCCCAATGGTGGAACAAACTCCCTCACGACGACAGGACAGCGGAGTCAATCACCACCTTCCGGAGACACCTGAAACCCCACCTCTTTAAGGAATACCTAGGATAGGATAAGTAATCCCTCTCACCCCCCCCTTTAAGATTTAGATGCACTATTGTAAAGTGACTGTTCCACTGGATGTCATAAGGTGAATGCACCAATTTGTAAGTCGCTCTGGATAAGAGCGTCTGCTAAATGACTTAAATGTAATGTAAATGTAAATGTCTATCAGCAGCTAACAGGGAAGACCTTCTAGGGCGAGCACAGAGCACAGAGCACAGAGCACAGAGCACAGAGCACAGAGCACAGAGCACAGAGCACAGAGCACAGAGCACAGAGCACAGAGCACAGAGCACAGAGCACAGAGCACAGAGCACAGAGCACAGAGCACAGAGCGTGAACCATAGGCGTGAACAATGGCGTCAGCAACACCAGCAGTGGTCAGAGAGGTAAAAAGGAACAGCACCACAAGCAATTTCAGGATCAGGTGACACATATTATTTTAGGAATTCGGTCAGGATTCAAGTCCTGGTCAAAAATGAACACATGTAGGATGTGGAAAATGTGTAGAATTGTAGGAAGTTAGAATCAAAAGGGCAACATTTTCTCTTCACTCGATGGAATAATGTATAGAATTGCAGAAATTAGTTTTAAAATGGCAAATGTTTCTCTATGCCTACAAGAAGGCTGTGAACAGTTTGAACAGTTTGGTATCACATGGGTTGCAAGGTGGGTATTTGTTATTAAAAACGTCTTTGGGATATGGGACGTTATTTTGACGTCCGGATGAAAATCGTGCCCAAAGGCCTGTTACTCAGGCCCAGAAGCTAGGATATGCATATTATTACTAGTATTGGATAGAAAACACTCTGAAGTTTCTAAAACTGTTTGAATAATGTCTGTGTGTATAACAAAACTGATTAGGCAGGGCAAACCCCGAGCACAATCCATCCATGGAAAAAATGTTTTGAGCTCAATCTGTTTTCCATTAGTTTTCGATTGCATTCCCTTTTAATAGAAATATGCTTGCAGTTCCTATGGCTTCCACTAGATGTCAACATTCTTTAGAAATGGATTGATGTTTATCCTTTGAGAAATGAGGGAAGTACTGCTATTCAGAATGAGTGTCAAGCCAAGTGTACTCTTTTGTTTGGGGTGCGGGACCTGGAGCTCGCTCCACTTTGATTTAATCCGCTATTGAACACAGTATTTTCCGTCCTAAATTTTATAGATTATTTACGTTTTAGGATACCTAAAAATGGATTAGGAAAGTTGTTTGAAATGTTTTTCTGAATCAAACGCACCAAATAAATGCAGTTTATTGAACAAAGGGAACATTTGAGATGTTTCTGGGACATATTGGAGTGCCAACAGAAGAAGATCTTCAAAGGTAAGGCATGAATTATATCGCTATTTCTGATGTTCGTGTCGCACCTCCCTGATTGAAAAATGTTTGTCATGCATTTGTATGCGAGGTGCTGTCTTCAGATAATAGCATGGTTAGCTTTCGCCGTAAAGCCTTTGAAATCTGACATGGTGGCTGGATTAACAAGAAGTTAAGCTTTATTTTTATGTATTACACTTGTGATTTCATGGAAGTTAAATATTTATAGTAATTTAATTTGAATTTGGCGCTCTGCCATTTCACAGGATGTTGTCAAATCGATCCCGCTAACAGGATTTGACCCCTAAGAAGTTTAAGCCGATAAATGACAATATGCATCCTGACCTTTGCCACCAAGGAAATGTGTGTGACCGGATCATCTCCAATAGTAGTTGAGCACCCCTGCTATAGTCCAGCAGCACACAAATGGCTCCAAGCTTCACATGCATAAGGCTACTCTCTATCCCTAACACTAAAACTACAACTGAAAAACATAAAAACAAAATGTTTTTTTTTTATCAAACTGAAACTGAAAAAAACCTACAGTATCATGTGTAACCTATGTGTAGAAGTTATCCATAATCCAACCCCCAACTGATAACTACTTCAACCCTGTCTTACCACTGCCATGAGAAACATAAGCACTTCAGGTGTACCCTGGAGCAATTAGGGTTAAGTGCCTTGCTCAAAAGCACATATACAGATGTTTCACTTAGTTGGGGCGGGGATTCAAACCAGCGACTTTTCGGTTACTGGCACAACGCTCTTACCCGCTAGGCTACCTGCTTCCCATATTCGGCGTTGCGTCATGTATTTGGACACACTCCAGAATTCTTCTGTTCACAGTATGAGTGGCATGTTTGCTAAAGGGGAGTCTTACTTTGTGCTAGTACCAGGGCCGGCTCCAGGCATAAGCGACATAAGGTTTCCCCAACCCCCACACACAAAAAAAGCTATCTGAACTTGTAGTAATCATGGCCAAATACCGACAAGGCATGCAGGGCAAGAGTGTCACAGTTCTTGTTTTATTTTGAGTGTGTTTCTTTGGGCTGCTGCTAGAGGGCACCCTTGCCTTGTTTTCTAGTTCCCAGGTTACCCTGATTGTTCTGTTCTCATTGGTTTCACCTGTGTTTGATTGCCCTCTCTGTTCACCTGGTTGCCTGGCTATTTAGGTTCCTTTGTTGGCCTGGATCTGTGCTTAGGTCTTATGTTTTGTTTAGTGCACTCTGGTGCTGATGCCTTGTTGTCTATCAAGACTTTAGTAAATATCTGGATTTACCCTTACCTCTGCTTGATATGTTTCTATGCGAGTGAGTTCGAGTTCGTACAAGCCTCAGTGCAATAAAGAGGAACACAGGGCACATTCCCAGGAGCCCTGACCTCCAGGGGGCCCCATTGATTTTGTTAGTCATTCTCACTTAGAAATTATTAACATGGCATAAGTCGTGGCAAACAAATCTCGCTTAGGGCCCCCAAAAGGCTAGTTTACCGCCCTTCACATCAGTGTGAAAATTATGATCACAATTTCTTTAGTTTGCGTCTCTTTGCTGCTTTGTAATATACAGTGGCATTTTTTCCTATTTGTTGCCTTACAACCTGGAATCAAAATGGATTTTTGGGGGTTTGTATCATTTAATTTACACCATAAGAGATGGCGCCGACAGAGATGGTCGCCTCGCTTTGAGTTCTTAAGATGAAGAGACTATGCAGTATTTAATGTTTTTAAATGTATTATTTCTTACATTGTTACCCCAGGAAATATGAAGTCTTATTACATACAGGTGGGAAGAACTATTGGATATAAGAGAAATGTCAACTTACCAACATTACGACCAGGATTACGACTTTCCCGAAGCGGATCCTCTGTTTGGACCATCACCCAGGATAATGGATCGGATCCCAGTAGGCGACCCAAAACAAAGGCGCCACAGAAGGGGCAGATGGAGCGTTCTTCTGGTCAGGCTCCGTAGATGGGCACATCGCTTACTGCTCTTGGGTATACTACTCGCCAATGTCCAGTTTCTTGACAACAAGGTAGACAAAATTAGAGCAAGGGTTGCCTTCCAGAGAGACATCAGAGATGGTAACATTCTCTGTTTCATGGAAACATGGCTCACTCGGGATACGTTATCAGAGTCAGTACAGCCACCCGGTTTCTTCACACATCGCGCCGCTAGAAACAAACATCTCTGGTAAGAAAAAGGGCGGGGGTGTATGCCTTATGATTAACAAGTCGTGGTGGGATCATAACAATATACAAGAACTCAAGTCCTTTTGTTCACCTGATCTAGAATCCTTACAATCAATCCTTACAATCAAATGCCGAACGCATTATTTACCAAGAGAATTATCTTCTACTATAACCACACCCGTGGATATCCCCCCCAAGCAGACACCTCAACTGCCCTGAAAGAACTTCATTGGACGCGTAAACTGGAAACCATATATCCTAAGGTTGCATTTATTGTAGCTGAGGATTTTAACAAAGCTAATCTGAAAACAAGGTTCCCTAAATTTGATCAGCCTATCGAATGCGCGACCTAGGCTGGCATCATTCAGGATCATTGCTACTCTAACTTCCGTGATGCATATAAGCCCTCCCTTGCTCTCCTTTTGGCAAATCTGACCACAAATCCATTTTGTTGCTCCCAGCCTATAGACAGAAACTAAAACAGGAAACGCCCATGCTCAGGTCTGTTCAACGCTGGTCCGACCAATCGGATTCCATGCTTCAAGATTGCTTCGATCACGTGGACTGGGATATGTTCCGCATAGTCTCAGACAACAACATTGATGTATATGCTGATTCGGTGAGCGAGTTTATTAGCAAGTGCATTGGTGATGTTGTACCCACGGTGACTATTAAAACCTTCCCCAACCAGAAATTGTGGATTGATGGTAGCATTCGCGCAAAACTGAAAGCATGAACAATTTGATTGGCTGCTGTCAGATTCAAACTGTAATCCATTAACCTGTTGATCCTACCCCCTACTTTTTCGAACATAGTATATGCATATGATTAGTATGTGTGGATAGAAAACACTCAGACATTTCTAAAACTGGTTAAATCACGGCTGTGACTATAACAGAACGTGCGTTTTATCGAAAAGCGCAGGAAAATCTGATCACTAAAAATTGGAAAATATATCAATGCGCCACTTGCATATATTGTTGAATGGAAACCACATTACCTGGAGCCGAGATTGCAATTCCTACAGCTTCCACACGATGTCACCAGTCTTATCAATTGCCTAGGCTTTGTTTCTTGGTCAATGAGCCCATTTCTTCCGGTCTCCGATCGGATGTTTTGGAGTAGAAATTTCTGAACATGATTTGAAGACGTGAAGCTATTGAATATACATCGCCCCGTGATCAATTTGATAGATTATTAACGTTTACTAATACCTAAAGTTGCATTACAAAAGTATTTCGAAGTGTTTTGTGAAAGTTTATCGTCAACTTTTTTAATTAAAAAAAATGACGTTGCGTTATAAAAAGCTGTTTTTTCCTTGCTCACACAGTCTTCATAGATCGATATCTAGGCTATATATGGACCAATTTAATCGAAAAAAAGATCCAATAGTGATGTTTATGGGACATCTAGAAGTGCCAACAAAGAAGATCGTCAAAGGTAATGAATGTTTTATATTTTATTTCTGTGTTTTGTGTAGCGCCGACTATGCTAATTATTTTGTTTACGTCCCCTGCGGATCTTTTGGGGTGTTGCATGCTATCAGATAATAGCTTCTCATGCTTTCGCCAAAAAGCATTTTAAAAATCTGACTTGTTGGCTGGATTCACAACGAGTGTAGCTTTAATTCAGTACCCTGCATGTGTGTTTTAATGAACGTTTGAGTTTTAACGTGTGCTATTAGCATTTAGCATAGCGCATTTGCATTTCCAGATGTCTAGATGGGACGCCTGCGTGTCGGGTGGACGTAAGAGGTTAAATGAAGAGTTGATGCGCTGCACACTTTTTTAAATAGCATAATTTTTTATATTTGGGCTTGGGGAGGGTATCAAGTCAGGTCGAGACATAAGGCTCAAGTCCATGTCAAGTCATGAGTCATTGGTGTTAAAGTCAAAGTCGGGTTGCAAGTCATCATATTTGTGACTCGAGCTTGACTCGAGTCCAAGTCATGTGACTCGAGTCCACACCTCTGCTGCCTGGTACGGCAACTACTCCGCCCACAACCGTAAGGCTCTCCAGAGGGTAGTGAGGTCTGTACAACGCATCACCGGGGGCAAACTACCTGCCCTCCAGGACACCTACACCACCCAATGTCACAGGAAGGCCAAAAAGATCATCAAGGACAACAACCACCCGAGCCACTGCCTGTTCACCTCGCTATCATACCTTAATTAAGGGAACATTTTGACACTTGCCATATGGTTAGTGAGAAAGTCCACATTGCAAATGTACGGTCCCTTACTAGACGTCAACAACATTTCTAAAATTCATGGACGGCTTCGGGCCGTGCGGCAGTGCCGGATCTTCCAGGAAGTCATCAATCGAATTCTCTTGGACATTCGGTTTTCTGCTTTATAAAATTTACAAATTTTGGTCATTTTTCCGCTCTCCCGGTTAATCCCACAGAGGGCAAATGGAATCATATTGCAAATGTACACAACATCACCAATCACGACGTGGCCTTATCTCTTAAACGGAAAGGATTTCGAAGACAAAACTTGGTGAGCATAGGTTTGGCATAATGGGCAGTTGTCCCCGAACAAGATGGCGTCTAGGCCTCAACAGTTTTTGAGTTATGGCCATTTTTGGGGGATTAAAGGTCAAAAATGAAAATAGAGCAATAATTTTTCACTTTACATTTACATTTAAGTCATTTAGCAGACGCTCTTATCCAGAGCGACTTACAAATTGGTGCGTTCACCTTATGACATCCACTTCACGTCAAAGTAAATGAAACTACGGTGTCAATAAAAAAAGAACCAGCCATTTATCTATCGTCATTTAAGAGAAATCGTACAATGTCAAATTGGTGATGTTCAAAAATATATATATATATTTTTAAAGTTACAGATCCAGTTGCAGCGTGTTCATACAAATCTTTTTAAAGTGTGTTTCGGAGCTCTGCGAGATTTCTGTGATTTTCTGAATTAACACACACTCACTAAACCCTCCGTAAATAAGTCAGTTCTTAACGTAAAGACTTAAAACTCAAAATTCTATAAGTGTCTACCCCAAGGAGGATATGTGTTCACTTTCAGCTTCCTGTGTCAGCCGGAAGTGTCTTAAAATGGTGTCATAGGTGCTGTTTCGAAGGCTTAACAAGGTCAGATCTTTTCAAAACTTCATATGTGTGATTAGGCAACCCTCATGAACTGTTAGTCAGTCATTTCTCCCAACAGATGTCAAAGAAAAGCTCTCTCTCTCTCTCTCTCACACACACACACACACACACACACACACACACACACACACACACACACACACACACACACACACACACACACACACACACACACACACACACACACACACACACACACACACACACACACACACACACACACACACACACACACACACACACACACACACACACACACACACACACACACACCATGGATGGAGTGACAAAGTGCGGTGCTTAAGAGCCTGCAATGGCCTGTTTGGAGAGCTCATTGGTCTTCATGGTGCCCCTTGCTTAGTGGTGTTACAGACTCTGAGGCCTTTTAGAACAGGTGTATATATACTGAGATCATGTGACAGATCATGTGACACTTAGATCGCACACAGTTGGAAGCTGGCGTCCCATGTCGACAACTGCCAGTGAAATTGCAAGGCTCCAAATAGCGCCTAGTCACAGAAAACCATACAGCCATTTTCCAGCCAAGGAGGGGGCTCACAACAGTCAGAAATAGCAAATAAATTAATCACTAACCTTTGATGATCTTCATCAGATGGCACTCCCAGGATTCCATGTTAGACAATAAATGTGTGTTTTGTTCAATATAGTTAATCTTTATGTCCAAAAACCTAATTTGAAATGGGTGTGTTATGTTCAGAAATGCATTGTCTCAAACAAACATCCGGTGAAAGTGCAGAGGGCAACATCAAATTACAGAAATACTCATCATAAACATTGATAAAAGATACAAGTGTTAAACATACGATTAAAGATAAACATCACCTTAACTTGACACTCGGATTTTGGATGAAAAGCGTGCCAAAATTAACCTCTTCAGAGGGACATTATCGAACAAAACAAACATTTATCGTCTAGACGTTGAGAGCGCGCATTGTGCCTTTGGAATACTGAACTAAACTAACCAACAGAACGGAGGTTTTTGGACATAAGGGACATTATCGAACAAAGCAAACATTTATTGTCTAACATGGAGACCTGGGAGTGCCACCAGATGAAGATCGTCAAAGGTAAGTGATTCATTTTAATGCTATTTCTGACTTTTGTGACACTCTCCTTGGCTGGAAAATGGCTGTATGGGTTTCTGTGGCTAGGTGCTGACCTAACATAATCGCAAAGTATGCTTTCGCTGTAAAGCCTTCTTGAAATCTGACACAGAGGTTGCATGTGCAGAGAGCCACATTTTTTAAATACTTTTTTTAAACAAGTTAATTTCTTTCATTTCACTTCACCAATTTGAACAATTTTGGTTGTCTATTACATGAAATCAAAATATAAATCAATTTAAATTACAGATTGTAATGCAACAAAATAGGAAAACCACCAAGTGGGATGAATACTTTTGCAAGGCACTGTACAATTTTTTTTTACGATGCTTATCCCCAATATAAAACGGAGTGTGGTTTGCTTCATGATGAGTGAATCATTAATTATTTGATCAGGTATTGATTATGAAAAAGGAAGGAAGGAGAATTGAGAGGATGCCTCTGCTGCATGCACATACAGTGGGGCAAAAAAGTATTTAGTTAGCCACCAATTGTGCAAGTACACTTTAACTATAACAGACAAAATTAGATTTTAAAAATCCAGAAAATCACATTGTAGGATTTTTAATGAATTTATTTGCAAATTATGGTGGAAAGTAAGTATTTTGTCATCTACAAACAAGCAAGATTTCTGGCTCTCACAGACCTGTTAGTTATTTTTAAAGAGGCTCCTCTGTCCTCTACACGTTACCTGTATTAATGGCACCTGTTTGAACTTGTTATCAGTATAAAAGACACCTGTCCACAACCTCAAACAGTCACACTCCAAACTCCACTATGGCCAAGACCAAAGAGCTGTCAAAGGACACCAGAAACAAAATTGTAGACCTGCACCAGGCTGGGAAGACTGAATCTGCAATGGTTTGAAGAAATCAACTGTGGGAGCAATTATTAGGAAATGGAAGACATACAAGACCACTGATAATCTCCCTCGATCCGGGGCTCCACGCAAGATCTCACCCCATGGGGTCAAAATGATCACAAGAATCAAAAATCCCAGAACCACACGGGGGGACCTAGTGAATGACTTGTAGAGAGCTGGGACCAAAGTAACAAAGCCTACCATCAGCAAGGGCATTGAAGATTAAACGTGGCTGGGTCTTTCAGCATGGCAATGATCCCAAACACACTGCGCGGGCAACGAAGGAGTGGCTTCGTAAGAAGCATTTCAAGGTCCTGGAGTGGCCTAGCCAGTCTCCAGATCTCAACCCCATTGAAAATATTTGGAGGGAGTTGAATGTCCGTGTTGCCCAGCAACAGCCCCAAAACATCACTGCTCTAGAGGAGATCTGCATGGAGGAATGGGCCAAAATACCAGCAACAGTGTGTGAAAACCTTGTGAAGACTTACAGAAAACGTTTGACCTCTGTCATTGCCAACAAAGGGTATATAACAAAGTATTGAGATAAACTTTTGTTATTGACCAAATACTTATTTTCCACCATAATTTGCAAATAAATTCATTAAAAATCCTACAATGTGATTTTCTGGATTATTTTTCTTCTCGTTTTGTCTGTCATAGATGAAGTGTACCTATGATGAAAATTACAGGCCTCTCATCATTTTAAGTGGGAGAACTTGCACAATTGGTGGCTGACTAAATACTTTTTTGCCCCACTGTACATATATCTCACTCATCGTTGAGTCTACAGCAAAGGTAACAAATGGACACAAAAACTCGGTCCCTCAGGACACACACACGCACACACATTCACACATGCCGTGTGTGTGTGTGTGTATAACTGGGTTAAACCTCTGTGGAGCCTCAGAGTCCAGTGGGATATAAACACTCAGAGAGATCGTCTCTAATCCTGGATTGAAACAGGATCCTCTTACTCAGTTAAACTTCTCCACTCTCACATACACATGCACGCATGCACAAACACGAAAACACACACACAAAACACCTCCCCCAGACACACTACTCAGAGAAAAACATGCAAAAAATATGCCTGTCATCTGTCACTCTTTGTTTCTGTATTGTATTTTATGTGATGATACACAATGTTGTCTGTTTCCAGTCTGGGACTCTGATTCGGGGTTGAATGGACAGAAAACACAGTGAAAACACACATGCGAACGCACGCACACACACATACACACACAGTTAAAAACAGACAAATGTTCTCTCCACTGGAGCCTGAAACTGACTTCCCTTCTCGCTGCTGGTTGTGTTTCTCACCCAGAGAAACGAGCAACCTGATTCAATCTGTGGTCCTTATGTATGTGAGGGCGTGTGTGTGTGTGCCTATGTGTGTACACTTTTTGTCAATCAATTTGTTTTCTCCCTCTCCCTCTGGGTTTATCCATGGGTTGCATGTTTCATCAGAATATTGCCCAAATGAGCATTCTACTCAATGCATTGTCAATGAGCACTGATGAAGATTGAATCAAAAGTGGACACTTTAGCTACACTAAACAGTCGTTAGAATCCTACCAGAATGACTGGGCTTATCACGACTTTTGGGCACCACAATGGCGCCAACGGCAGAGGGAGTCTTGAGAACATTCATAACAATGGCATGACGGGACCAAGTGACGTAGGTGCAAACTAAGTGACGTAGTAAGATATACAGGTACATTTAAACAGGGCTGAAAAGTGACTGGTAGCAGGAATACATACATACTCAAAAATCAAATACCCTCCCTCCTCCCTCTCTCTCTCTCTCTCTCCCCCTCTCTCTCTCTCTCTCTCTCTCTCTCTCTCTCTCTCTCTCTCTCTCTCTCTCTCTCTCTCTCTCTCTCTCCCCTCTCTCTCTCTCTCTCTCTCTCTCTCTCTCTCTCTCTCTCTCTCTCTCTCTCTCTCTCTCTCTCTCTCTCTCTCTCTCTCTCTCCCCCTCTCTCTCTCTCTCCCCCCTCTCTCTCTCTCCCCCTCTCTCTCTCTCTCCCCCTCTCTCTCTCCCTCTCCCTCTCTCTCTCTCCCCCCCTCTCTCTCTCCCCCCTCTCTCTCCCTCCCTCCCCCCTCCCTCCCTCCCTCCCTCCCTCCCATAACTAAATGAATAACAGTGAGTAGTAGGGCTGGTCCATTAGTCGTAGCTGGCTCTATGTGAAATCCCTCCCATCATAATTATAGTCATGTAATCCTGCAGCATTTCGGCCACACAGATGTCATCCAGCCAGGAAGTGAAGGCTTTACTACAGACCACTCAAAACGTTACCAGGGTTAATACAACACAGAGACTGGGAGAATAGACAGTATACAGGCCACTGTTCTACATACTATGTTCTAGGGCTATTGATTTTTATTTTATTTCACCTTTATTTAACCAGGGAGGCCAGTTGAGAACAAGTTCTCATTTACAACTGCGACCTGGCCAAGATAAAGCAAAGCAGTGTGACACTAACAACACAGAGTTACACATGGGATAAACAAACATACAGTCAATAACACAATAGAAACATCTATATACAGTGTGTGCAAATGGAGTAAGGAGGTAAGGCTATAAATAGGCCATCGTGGCTAAGTAATTACAATTTATGAAATTAACACTGGAGTGATAGATGTGCAGATGATGATGTGCAAGTAGAAATACTGGTGTGCAAAAATCCTAGTAGCTAGGTAATCCCTCCAAGACGTATTTACAAAGGAGACCTGAGTGTAAGTTACAACCCGATATGCTGATGATATCTATCTATTTGAGCACGCTGACCATGACTTCTTATGTGCAGTTACTGTAAATCAACCCTAATGGACATACTGTACAATATGTCATGTAACCTGATTCAATGAGCCCTACTGGACATACTGTACAATATGTCATGTAACCTGATTCAATGAGCCCTAATGGACATACTGTACAATTTGTCATGTAACCTGATTCAATGAGCCCTACTGGACATACTGTACAATATGTCATGTAACCTGATTCAATGAGCCCTAATGGACATACTGTACTATATGTCATGTAACCTGATTCAATGAGCCCTAATGGACATACTGGACAATATGTCATGTAACCTGATTCAATGAGCCCTACTGGACATATATGTCATGTAACCTGATTCAATGAGCCCTAATGGACATACTGGACATATATGTCATGTAACCTGATTCAATGAGCCCTACTGGACATACTGTACTATATGTCATGTAACCTGATTCAATGAGCCCTACTGGACATACTGGGGACATATATGTCATGTAACCTGATTCAATGAGCCCTAATGGACATACTGTACAATATGTCATGTAACCTGATTCAATGAGCCCTACTGTACAATATGTCATGTAACCTGATTCAATGAGCCCTACTGTACAATATGTCATGTAACCTGATTCAATGAGCCCTATTGGACATACTGTACAATATGTCATGTAACCTGATTCAATGAGCCCTAATGGACATACTGTACTATATATGTAGTGGTGGAAAAAGTACCCAATTGTCATACTTGAGTAAAAGTAAAGATACCTCAATAGAAAATAACTCAAGTAAAAGTGAAAGTCACCCAGTAAAATACTACTTGAGTGAAAGTATTTGGTTTTAAATATGCTTAAGTATGAAAAGTAAATGTAATTGCTAAAATATACACAACGTATAAACAGTGGCGATTTTAGCATTTAAATCTTGTTGAGCCAAACTCAACATACTTTTTTTTATGTGCATGCCAGCAAAGCACAGTTCCCACAAACTGTTAGGGTCTACATGAAGCTGCCCCAACAGCAGAGTCACAACAGCAGTCACAACACCTTACCACTGCTACACCTGGCTATCAGCCTCATTTACTGCCTTTAAAAAAACATAGCTGATATGGGCGACTTGTTAAACAAATGTGGTGGATTTATGTAAATCGATAAGATCCGCATTCGATAATAACAAAACGTCAAAATTAGTTTTGACTTTTGAACCAAACACAAACATTATTACATTTATGTTCAGTAGATTCCTAATGTTTGTTCTTATATCTTCAACACTTAGCTCTAAGTATAAGTAAGTGCAAGCAAATGAGCTGTGACGAGGTAGGCTTATGTTCAGCACTTTCAAAATGGACACGACTTGAAGTATTTTATTAAACCTAAAAAGCAAGGAAAATGCAGTTATGAGGATCCACTTGTATATAAAATATATCAACGCACAGACAGCGCATTGCACAAACAAAACAAAAACAAAACAACCCCCTATTACTGAACTGTTTGATGAACACTAATGTTTGAATGGGAAGAGACTGTCATTGATAACCATGGTTACAGACACAAACAACATTATATAGTATCTCCTCCTCTTCAAGAAAGGGACATGAGCTAATTATAATACATAAAGTAAGCAAAACAATGAAATAATTCCAAC
The DNA here is from genome assembly GCF_021184085.1 of Oncorhynchus gorbuscha. Lineage (NCBI taxonomy): Eukaryota > Metazoa > Chordata > Actinopteri > Salmoniformes > Salmonidae > Oncorhynchus > Oncorhynchus gorbuscha. Next base: position 3,944,400 of record NC_060180.1, on the reverse strand, counting down.
ATGGTTGGAAACTAGGAATAAGATACTGATGAGATAGATCTAAATAAGCAATAACAATTGATATATACAAACTATGGCATAAGGGAACGATGAGCGGATAAGAGGCAATCCGTAATATCGATTAAGACATTAAGAAGCGAGCTAAGACAGACGTGTTAAATATAACTATTTGTTCAGGACTTTTGAAATGTACAGCGACAGAATTCCGAATATGGGCCGTTTTTTTTTACAGTATTCTCCCTGTACACGAAGTCAGAAACGTAGGATAAATAAAGGGGGCATGTAAGCAGACAATGAAAGCTCCTACAATATTCGATTATGACATTTCTCTAAAACAGTCTATAGGCTTTATGTGCACTACCAAGTCAGAACACTAGGCTAAGTTATGAGGGGGAATGTAAGTCGCTCTGGATAAGAGCGTCTGCTAAATGACTTAAAAGTAAATGTAAATGAAAGGGACCAAATTATTAGGGTGAAAAACATGGGATACTAACAGCTTACTACACAACATACACTTAGTATTACTTTCTTAGCTACAATATACATATCTCCTTGGCATATTACATCATTTATGCAGCAGCATATAATACATTTTTGGATGTGAGCTCACCGTTGTTGTGCTCACTTGAACAGGAAGGGGAGTGGCAGTCCTTCTTGTGGGCTGGCAGTCTCTGGATTTATGGTGCTTTCAAGACAACTGGGAACTCTGAAAAAAACACGGTTGAATCATGACGTCGGTGATCTTCAGGTTGGAGCTCTAGAAAGAGGCCCGAGTTCCCAACTTGGAATTCCTAGTTGGATGACCGTTCAAAACCTCAACACAATCCTGTCTCGGAGCTCTACGGACAATTCCTTGGACTTCATGGCTTGGTTTTTGCTTTGACATGCACTGTCAACTATGGGAGCCTATATAGACAGGTGCATGCCTTTTCAAATCATGTCCAATCAATTGAATTTACCACAGTTGGACTCCAATCAAGTTGTAGAAACATCAAGGATGATCAATGGAAACAGGATGCACCTGAGTCTCATAGCAAAGGGTCTGAATACTTATGTGAATAAGGTTTATCTGGTTTTAATATTCAATACATTTGCAAACATTTCTAAAAACAAGTTTTTGGTTTGCCATTATGGGGTATTGTGTGTAGATTGCTGAGGAACTTTATTTATTGAATCAATTTTAGAATAAGGTTGTAACGTAATAAAATGTGGGAAAAGTCAAGAGGTCAGAATACTTTCCGAAGGCCCTGTAAATAATTTTAAATTCCTTATATGAAGCAGACAGCACAATTGTCTTTAATTTTGTTAAATTTGTATTTACGGATAGCCAGGGGCACACTCCAACACTCAGACATAATGTACAAACAAAGCATTTGTGTTTAGCGAGTCCGCAGATCAGAGGCAGTAGGGATGACCAGGAATGTTCCCTTGATAAGTGTGTGAATTTGGCCATTTCCTTGTCCTTCTAAGCATTCCAAATGTAACAAGTACTTTTGTGTGTCAGGGAAAATGTATGGAGTAAAAAGTACATTACTTCTTTAGGAATGTCGTGAACTTAAAGTACATGTTGTCAAAAATATAAATAGTAAAGTCAAGAACATATACCCCCAAAAACTGCTTAAGTAGTGCTTTAAAGTATGTTTACTTAAGTACTTTACACCACTGATTCTGTGACAACAGAGTAATCTGTAAGGCAGACAGGGCTTTATACAATACTGAGGCTGAAAAAAGAATATCTAGGCTACAGTTGTAGCTACATACTGTATTATGGTCTAGGGACTGACAACAGAGAAAGCATCCTGCCAACGGTTGTATGTATTGTAGAGAGATAGTATGTATTGTGGAGATATAACTATAGGCAATGAGATTGTTGAGGACACCTACACCACCCGTTGTTACAGGAAGGCCATAAAGATCATCAAGGACATCAACCACCCGAACCACTGCCTGTTCACCCCGCTATCATCCAGAAGGCGAGGTCAGTACAGGTGCATCAAAGCTGGGACCGAGAGACTGAAAAACAGCTTCTATCTCAAGGCCATCAGACTGTTAAATAGCCACCACTAACATTGAGTGGCTGCTGCCAACACACTGTCATTGACACTGACCCAACTCCAGCCATTTTAATAATGGGAATTGATGGGAAATGATGTAAATATATCACTAGCCACTTTAAACAATGCTACCTTATATAATGTTACTTACCCTACATTATTCATCTCATATACATATGTATATACTGTACTCTACAACATCGACTGCATCCTTATGTAACACATGTATCACTAGCCACTTTAACTATGCCACTTTGTTTACTTTGTCTACATACTCATCTCATATGTATATACTGTACTCGATACCATCTACTGTATGCTGCTCTGTACCATCACTCATTCATATATCCTTATGTACATGTTCCTTATCCCCTTACACTGTGTATAAGACAGTAGTTTTGGAATTGTTAGTTAGATTACTTGTTGGTTATCACTGCATTGTCGGAACTAGAAGCACAAGCATTTCGCTACACTCGCATTAACATCTGCTAACCATGTGTATGTGACAAATAAAATTTGATTTGATTTGATTTGACCTGGCGTCTCAATAGTAGACAGAAATTGCTTCTCTCCATTTTTTCTCCCCCATCTGGAAGACTTTATACTGGTGCTTGACTGCTCTCTTCAATAGCCAAAACACACATGACCTCTAGTGAAAACATTGCAGAACTGTAGCCAAGTGTGATCCTAATGATGATTCGATAGATGGCGCCATAAAGAAACAAATACATTTGAGTAGACAAAGTTTATGGGGCTGGACTGTGACCACACACACACACACACACACACACACACACACACACACACACACACACACACACACACACACACACACACACACACACACACACACACACACACACACACACACACACACACACACACACACACACACACACACACACACACACACACCAGTCAATTGCCGGTGTACAGGTTGTTGGGTCAGAGGTGGCAGGTTGTTGGGTCAGAAGTGACAGGCAGGATGGAGGGTTATTGTTGGGCTGGAGGGTTACTGACTCACGGTCAGTATTTCAAGATCAAAGGTCCCTCTATCTGTCTATGACACCTTGTCTGTGGGCAAAATGGCACCCTTTTTCTTATTCAGTGCACTTCTTTTGACCAGAGCCCATAGGGCTATGGTCAAAGTAGTGCAGTATTTAGGAAATAGTATGGGGGAATGACAGGGGCCGATTCAGACTTAGAAAATGTTTGCCATTTTGATGCGTTTTGAATTAAGCACTTCTCAGTATTTGGTATTCTAACTTATGCAGGTGTGTAACGAGGTTTGCTGGTGTGGCTCCCAGCACGCACTGAATGAATGTAATACAATTCCAGAAAACACACCCACTGGGTGGCCTACCAATTGTACCAGGGAATTGTTCTTCCATTGGTTTTTCTGTTCATATATCTAAAGCAAGCCTTTTAAATACTGTGTACCATTAATTCGATCGGCACAACATTGGAATGTAGTCTATAGAGAATGTATTCAGAATGGGGATCAATAGTATACCCTGACCTATTGCCCTCACTGACCATGGAGCTGTGTGATGACACTGCCAAGTATTGCGCCAAACTGTTACGGCTTGGTCTGCGCTCCATAATTATTTAACTAGCCTACATCTTTACATCAAATATGATATGATCAACTATTACTAGGGATCCTCAGCAACAATCACATAGACTTGATAGGTTTTATAGAGGAAGCAAATTAAGATAAACAAAACAATGGAATTAAATGGAATGATACAAACTGGAGGCTATCAAATGAAGGAAACTAACAGTAAATTGGCAGTTCAATATTTGTGACTATTACAGATGGTTGATACTGACAGTGGCTAATATTTAACATGATTAACATGTTATTAACATGTTTTAACCCACTCCTATAAAAATGGTATACTTCAGCCAGAAGGTCTGATTTCACTCTTACTGAAACAGGACCCGGGTGGTAAATATAGCGATCCAGTCCACCTGAAAAACTGGAGACCCCTTACACTTCAGTCTTGTGATGCCAAAATTCTAGCAAAATGCATAGCGCATAGGATAGAAAAGGTATTGTCGGATATTATTAATCCTAATCAGAGATATTTTTTACATGGACGATACATTGGAGATAATATAAGACACTATGAAAAACTTGGAAACCAGTCTTGTTATTCATAGCTGACTTTGAAAAGGCCTTTGATAAAGTACGACTGGAATTTAAAAACTATTTTGGTTTTTGGAGAAGCTCTTATACAATGGGTTAAATTTATGTATAGTAACCCCAGGTGTAAAATAGTAAATAATGGCTACTTTCCAGAAAGTCTTAAATTGTCAAGAGGAGTAAAACAAGGTTTTCCACTATCAGCATATCTGTCTATTATGGCCGTCAATATGTTAGCTATTAAAATCAGATCTAATAATAATATCAAGGGATTAGAAATCCAGGGTTTAAAAGAGGTGTCATTTTACGTTGACGATTCATGTTTGCAATTAGAATCCCTCCACAGCCTCATAGAGGATCTAGATACAATTCGAATCTCTCAACAGCCTCATAGAGGATCTAGATACTTTTTCTATCCTCTCTGGATTACAACCGGATTATGATAAATGCACCATATTACTTAATCAATTGCTAAAAAATACTTTCACATTATCCTCGTAGTTGACCAATAAAATGGTCTGACGGTGAAGTGGACAGACTCGGTATTCATATCCCAAAAGAAATAAATGATCTCAAACAACACATTTTAATAGAACGCTAGCCAAAATAGCTAAGATCTCGCTACTATGGAAAAGACAAACACCTGTCTATTTGTGGAAAAATCACTGTGATAAATTGTTATTAAATATGAAAGCATTGGACCTCTCACTTAAGGCTTCAGTCATACAAAAACTATACTTAAATCCAAACGGGTTCTCCAGCAGATTAGTAAGAATAGCTCACCCCGTGTTCAGAATGGCCCTTTCCCCTTCATTCAGATCTCTCACTTTCAGGTATTAGAAAATGAAATCATGTCCAAAATATTGCTGTTGTTAAAACAAGACATAGAAAGCTGGTTGCAATTTCAGTTTAATCCACCAGAAAAGACAGAACAAATATTACAAACAATATTGTGGTTAAACTCAAATATACACATTTATTAGAAAAACATAATTTTATGGTTAAAAAAAGTTGTATAATCTTTTTTAAATTGTATTATTTTTTTATTTCACCTTTATTATTTATTTAACCAGGTAGGCTAGTTGAGAACAAGTTCTCATTTGCAACTGCGACCTGGCCAAGATAAAGCATAGCAGTGTGAACAGACAACACAGTTACACATGGAGTAAACAATTAACAAGTCAATAACACAGTAGAAAAAAAGGGGAGTCTATATACAATGTGGGCAAAAGGCATGAGGAGGTAGGTGAATAATTACAATTTTGCAGATTAACACTGGAGTGATAAATGATCAGATGGTCATGTACAGGTAGAGATATTGGTGTGCAAAAGAGCAGAAAAGTAAATAAATAAAAACAGTGTGGAGATGAGGTAGGTGAAAATGGGTGGGCTATTTACCAATAGACTATGTACAGCTGCAGCGATCGGTAAGCTGCTCAGATAGCTGATGTTTGAAGTTGGTGAGGGAGATAAAAGTCTCACACCTCAGCGATTTTTGCAATTCATTCCAGTCACAGGCAGCAGAGTACTGGAACGAAAGGCGGCCAAATGAGGTGTTGGCTTTAGGGATGATCAGTGAGATACACCTGCTGGAGCGCGTGCTACGGATGGGTGTTGCCAACGTGACCAGTGAACTGAGATAAGGCGGAGCTTTACCTAGCATGGACTTGTAGATGACCTGGAGCCAGTGGGTCTGGCGACGAATAAGTAGCGAGGGCCAGCCGACTAGAGCATACAAGTCGCAGTGGTGGGTGGTATAAAGTGCTTTAGTGACAAAACGGATGGCACTGTGATAAAATGCATCCAGTTTGCTGAATAGAGTGTTGGAAGCAATTTTGTAGATGACATCGCCGAAGTCGAGGATCGGTAGGATAGTCAGTTTTACTAGGGTAATCTTGGCGGCGTGAGTGAAGGAGGCTTTGTTGCGGAATAGAAAGCCGACTCTTGATTTGATTTTCGATTGAAGATGTTTGATATGAGTCTGGAAGGAGAGTTTGCAGTCTAGCCAGACACCTAGGTACTTATAGATGTCCATATATTCAAGGTCGGAACCATCCAGAGTGGTGATGCTAGTCGGGCATGCGGGTGCAGGCAGCGATCGGTTGAAAAGCATGCATTTGGTTTTTACTAGCGTTTAAGAGCAGTTGGAGGCCACAGAAGGAGTGTTGTATGGCATTGAAGCTCGTTTGGAGGTTAGATAGCACAGTGTCCAATGACGGGCCGAAAGTATATAGAATGGTGTCGTCTGCGTAGAGGTGGATCAGGGAATCGCCCGCAGCAAGAGCAACATCATTGATATATACAGAGAAAAGAGTCGGCCCGAGAATTGAACCCTGTGGCACCCCCATAGAGACTGCCAGAGGACCGGACGGCATGCCCTCCGATTTGACACACTGAACTCTGTCTGCAAAGTAATTGGTGAACCAGGCAAGGCAGTCATCCTAAAAACCGGGGCTACTGAATCTGCCGATAATAATATGGTAATTGACAGAGTCGAAAGCCTTGGCAAGCTCGATGAAGACGGCTGCACAGTACTGTCTTTTATCGATGGCGGTTATGATATCGTTTAGTACCTTGAGTGTGACTGAGGTGCACCCGTGACCGGCTCGGAAACCAGATTGCATAGCGGAGAAGGTACGGTGGGAATCGAGATGGTCAGTGACCTGTTTGTTGACTTGGCTTTCGAAGACCTTAGATAGGCAGGGCAGGATGGATGTAACAGTTTGGGTCCAGGGTGTCTCCCCCTTTGAAGAGGGGGATGACTGCGGCTGCTTTCCAATCCTTGGGGATCTCAGACGATATGAAAGAGAGGTTGAACAGGCTGGTAATAGGGGTTGCGACAATGGCGGCGGATAGTTTCTTTGTGAATTATATCATATACAGGACTGGTGGAGTTATGTCACACATGCAGCTAACACAAATATATGGAAATGTCTGCTCTATCCAACATTACAACCAACTGATTGGAGCATTACCTAAAAAATGGAGGAAGCAAGTGGAAGGGTGAGAAGGTAAGAAACTTGTCTGTCCACCCTGCAAACTGGTGTATATTAAAAGTACACCCGTTTAATTTAATGAAAATTGACAGCTGTGCCATAACGGTTGACAGCTGTACTATACAGGTTGAACGCTGCACCATACAGGTTGAAAGCTGCACCATAAAGGTTGAACGCTGCACCATACAGGTTGAACGCTGCACCATAAAGGTTGAAAGCTGCACCATAAAGGGTGAACGCTGCACTATAAAGGTTGAAAGCTGCACCATAAAGGGTGAACGCTGCACCATAAAGGTTGAACGCTGCACCATACAGGTTGAACGCTGCACCATAAAGGTTGAAAGCTGCACCATAAAGAGTGAACGCTGCACCATAAAGGTTGAAAGCTGCACCATAAAGGGTGAACGCTGCACCATACAGGTTGAACGCTGCACCATAAAGGTTGAACGCTGCACCATAAAGGTTCAAATCTGCACCATAAAGGTTGACAGCTGCACCCTACAGGTTGACAGCGGTACCATACAGGTTGACAGCTGCACCATACAGGTTGACAGCGGTACCATACAGGTTGACAGCTGCACCCTACAGGTTGACAGCGGTACCATACAGGTTGACAGCTGCACCATACAGGTTGACAGCTGCACCATACAGGTTGACAGCTGTACCATACAGGTTGACAGCGGTACCATACAGGTTGACAGCTGCACCCTACAGGTTGACAGCTGTACCATACAGGTTGACAGCTGCACCCTACAGGTTGACAGCTGCACCCTACAGGTTGACAGCTGCACCATACAGGTTGACAGCTGCACCCTACAGGTTGACAGCTGCACCCTACAGGTTGACAGCTGCACCCTACAGGTTGACAGCTGCACCCTACAGGTTGACAGCTGCACCATACAGGTTGACAGCTGCACCCTACAGGTTGACAGCTGCACCCTACAGGTTGACAGCTGCACCAACTGCAACGTTCTCTGCTTTACGGAAACATGGCTTACTGGGAAAACGCTATCCAGGGCGGTGCAGCCAGCGGGTACTCCACGCATCGCGCCGACATAAACAAACATCTATCTGGTAAGAAGAGTGGCGGGGGCGTATGCCTCATGACTAACGGGACATGGTGTGATGAAGGAAACATACAGGAACTCAAATCCTTCTGTTCACCTGATTTAGAATTCCTCACAATCAAATGTAGACCGCATTATCTTCCAAGAGAATTCTCTTCGATTATAATCACAGCCGTATATATCCCCCCCAAGCAGACACATCGATGGCTCTGAACGAACTTTATTTAACTCTTTGCAAACTGGAAAACATTTATCCGGAGGCTGCATTCATTGTAGCTGGGGATTTTAACAAAGCCAATCTGAAAACAAGACTCCCTAAATTTTATCAGCATATCGATTGCGCAACCAGGGGTGGTAAAACCTTGGATCATTGTTACTCTAACTTCCGCGACGCATATAAGGCCCTGCCCCGCCCCCCTTTCGGAAAAGCTGACCACGACTCCATTTTGCTGATCCCTGCCTACAGACAGAAATTAAAACAAGAGGCTCCCACGCTGAGGTCTGTCCAACGCTGGTCAGACCAAGCTGACTCTACACTCCAAGACTGCTTCCATCACGTGGACTGGGACATGTTTCGTATTGCGTCAGATGGGAATATTGACGAATACGCTGATTCGGTGTGCGAGTTCATTAGAACGTGCGTCGAAGATGTCGTTCCCATAGCAACTATAAAAAAATTCCCTAACCAGAAACCGTGGATTGATGGCAGCATTCGCGTGAAACTGAAAGCGCGAACCACTGCTTTTAATCAGGGCAAGGTGTCTGGCAACATGACTGAATACAAACAGTGCAGCTATTCCCTCCGTAAGGCTATCAAACAAGCTAAGCGTCAGTACAGAGACAAAGTGGAATCTCAATTCAATGGCTCAGACACAAGAGGCATGTGGCAGGGTCTACAGTCAATCACGGACTACAAGATGAAATCCAGCCCAGTCACGGACCAGGATGTCTTGCTCCCAGGCAGACTAAATAACTTTTTTGCCCGCTTTGAGGACAATACAGTGCCACTGACACGGCCTGCAACGGAAACATGCAGTCTCTCCTTCACTGCAGCCGAGGTGAGTAAGACATTTAAACGTGTTAACCCTCGCAAGGCTGCAGGCCCAGACGGCATCCCCAGCCGCGCCCTCAGAGCATGCGCAGACCAGCTGGCCGGTGTGTTTACGGACATATTCAATCAATCCCTATACCAGTCTGCTGTTCCCACATGCTTCAAGAGGGCCACCATTGTTCCTGTTCCCAAGAAAGCTAAGGTAACTGAGCTAAACGACTACCGCCCCGTAGCACTCACTTCCGTCATCATGAAGTGCTTTGAGAGAGTAGTCAAGGACCATATCACCTCCACCCTACCTGACACCCTAGACCCACTCCAATTTGCTTACCGCCCAAATAGGTCCACAGACGATGCAATCTCAACCACACTGCACACTGCCCTAACCCACCTGGACAAGAGGAATACCTATGTGAGAATGCTGTTCATCGACTACAGCTCGGCATTCAACACCATAGTACCCTCCAAGCTCGTCATCAAGCTCGAGACCCTGGGTCTCGACCCCGCCCTGTTCAACTGGGTACTGGACTTCCTGACGGGCCGCCCCCAGGTGGTGAGGGTAGGCAACAACATCTCCTCCCCGCTGATCCTCAACACGGGGCCCCACAAGGGTGCGTTCTGAGCCCTCTCCTGTACTCCCTGTTCACCCACGACTGCGTGGCCACGCACGCCTCCAACTCAATCATCAAGTTTGCGGACGACACAACAGTGGTAGGCTTGATTACCAACAATGACGAGACGGCCTACAGGGAGGAGGTGAGGGCCCTCGGAGTGTGGTGTCAGGAAAATAACCTCACACTCAACGTCAACAAAACTAAGGAGATGATTGTGGACTTCAGGAAACAGCAGAGGGAACACCCCCCTATCCACATCGATGGAACAGTAGTGGAGAGGGTAGCTAGTTTTAAGTTCCTCGGCATACACATCACAGACAAACTGAATTGGTCCACTCACACTGACAGCGTCGTGAAGAAGGCGCAGCAGCGCCTATTCAACCTCAGGAGGCTGAAGAAATTTGGCTTGTCACCAAAAGCACTCACAAACTTCTACAGATGCACAATCGAGAGCATCCTGGCGGGTTGTATCACCGCCTGGTACGGCAACTGCTCCGCCCTCAACCGTAAGGCTCTCCAGAGGGTAGTGAGGACTGCAGAACGCATCACCGGGGGCAAACTACCTGCCCTCCAGGACACCTACACCACCCGTTGTTACAGGAAGGCCATAAAGATCATCAAGGACATCAACCACCCGAACCACTGCCTGTTCACCCCGCTATCATCCAGAAGGCGAGGTCAGTACAGGTGCATCAAAGCTGGGACCGAGAGACTGAAAAACAGCTTCTATCTCAAGGCCATCAGACTGTTAAACAGCCACCACTAACATTGAGTGGCTGCTGCCAACACACTGTCATTGACACTGACCCAACTCCAGCCATTTTAATAATGGGAATTGATGGGAAATGATGTAAATATATCACTAGCCACTTTAAACAATGCTACCTTATATAATGTTACTTACCCTACATTATTCATCTCATATGCATATGTATATACTGTACTCTACATCATCGACTGCATCCTTATGTAACACATGTATCACTAGCCACTTTAACTATGCCACTTTGTTTACTTTGTCTACACACTCATCTCATATGTATATACTGTACTCGATACCATCTACTGTATGCTGCTCTGTACCATCACTCATTCATATATCCTTATGTACATGTTCCTTATCCCCTTACACTGTGTATAAGACAGTAGTTTTGGAATTGTTAGTTAGATTACTTGTTGGTTATCACTGCATTGTCGGAACTAGAAGCACAAGCATTTCGCTACACTCGCATTAACATCTGCTAACCATGTGTATGTGACAAATAAAATTTGATTTGATTTGATTTGACCATACAGGTTGACAGCTGCACCCTACAGGTTGACAGCTGACAGCTGCACCTACAGGTTGACAGCTGCACCATACAGGTTGACAGCTGCACCATACAGGTTGACAGCTGCACCCTACAGGTTGACAGCTGCACCCTACAGGTTGACAGCTGTACCATACAGGTTGACAGCTGCACCATACAGGTTGACAGCTGCACCATACAGGTTGACAGCTGTACCATACAGGTTGACAGCTGTACCATACAGGTTGACAGCTGCACCATACAGGTTGACAGCTGCACCATACAGGTTGACAGCTGTACCATACAGGTTGACAGCTGCACCATACAGGTTGACAGCTGTACCATACAGGTTGACAGCTGTACCATACAGGTTGACAGCTGCACCATACAGGTTGACAGCTGCACCATACAGGTTGACAGCTGCACCATACAGGTTGACAGCTGCACCATACAGGTTGACAGCTGTGCCGTACAGGTTGAAAGCTGTGCCATACAGGTGTCTGACAGCTGTTGCAAAAAAGTTGTGAGATTTTTGATGTACCGATTCCATGGCACATGGTTTATGAAATGATACACAAAATAACTCCCGATTTAAAAAGTAAAATGTTTAAATTCAAATGATTATACAAAATTCCTGCAACCAATAGAACAGGGGTTGGCAACTTTGGCATGCGAGGGTATTTGCCTTCTTATTATAATATATATAAACTGTCACGTTCGTCATAACGTGGAGACCAAGGTGTGAGATGATTACATTCATCTTTATTTAAATGAAGAACACTGAAGAACAAAATGACTGTGACGCTATAAACACAAGTGCTGACATGCAACGACACATAGACAATAACCCACAAAGCCAAAATGGAAAATGGCAACCTAAATAGGATCCCCAATCAGAGACAACGATAAACAGCTGCCTCTGATTGGGAATCAATTCAGGCCACCATAGACCTACATTTACCTAGACAAACCAAAACCCCATAAATGTACAAAAACAATTGACAATTAAAAACACACATACCACCCTCGTCACACCCTGACCTGACCAAAATAAAGAAAACCAAGATAACTAAGGACAGGGCGTGACATAAACTGTGTATATATACATTTGAAGTCAGAAGTTTACATACACCAAATACATTTAAACTCAGTTTTCACTATTCCTGACATTTAATACTAGTTAAAATGCCCTGTCTTAGGTCAGTTAGGAACACCACTTTACTTTAAGAATGTAAAATGTCATAATAATAGCAGAGATAATGATTTATTTCAGTTTTTATTTCTTTCATTACATTCCCAGTGGGTCAGAAGTTTACATACACTCAATTAGTATTTGGTAGCATTGCCTTTAAATTGTTTAACTTGGGTCAAACGTTTCGGGTTGCCTTCCACAAGCTTCCCACAATAAGTTGGGTGAATTTTGGCCCATTCCTCCTGACAGAACTGGTGTAACTGAGTCACGTTGATAGGCCTCCTTGCTCGCACATGCTTTTTCAATTCTGCCAACAAATATCTGATAGGATCGAGGTCATGGCTTTGTGATGGCCACTCCAATACCTTGACTTTGTTGTCCATAAGCCATTTTTCATCTTCATCAGATGACACTCATAGGACTTCATGTTACACAATACATATATGTTTTGTTTGATATTCACTGACCCATCATATGAATCTCATTGACACTGACCCATCACATGAACCTCATTGACACTGACCCATCATTTGAATCTCATTGACACTGACCCATTATATGAATCTCATTGACACTGACCCATCACATGAACCTCATTGACACTGACCCATCATTTGAATCTCATTGACACTGACCCATCATATGAATCTCATTGACACTGACCCATCACATGAATCTCATTGACACTGACCCATCATTTGAATCTCATTGACACTGACCCATCACATGAATCTCATTGACACTGACCCATCATATGAATCTCATTGACACTGACCCATCACATGAATCTCATTGACACTGACCCATCATATGAATCTCATTGACACTGACCCATCATATGAATCTCATTGACACTGACCCATCACATGAACCTCATTGACACTGACCCATCATATGAATCTCATTGACACTGACCCATCATATGAATCTCATTGACACTGACCCATATATGAATCTCATTGACACTGACCCATCATATGAATCTCATTGACACTGACCCATCATATGAATCTCATTGACACTGACCCATCATATGAATCTCATTGACACTGACCCATCATATGAATCTCATTGACACTGACCCATCATATGAATCTCATTGACACTGACCCATCATATGAATCTCATTGACACTGACCCATCATATGAATCTCATTGACACTGACCCATATATGAATCTCATTGACACTGACCCATCACATGAACCTCTAATAGTTACTCCACTTCTGGTAGATTGGAAATAACACACACATCTGTGCTGTGCTCGCTAATGACAATATGAGGCATACACAGACTTAGGCAGAACCTGAATGACAAGCAGTGTTTGTGTTTTCAATGGAATAACTGGAAGACAACGATATATCCTGTATGTGTATTGTCAGAATAATGAGTGTGTATTATGATCATTAAACCAGTGAGCGTGTTCTCGTCTCGGTTGAGCTAATTCACAACGTCATCATGACTTTGTTTCCTGACCCTGTCTTTGCGGCAGAGCCGTCAGGCTAAACTGCCTGAAGATTCTGGAAATGTCTGTGTGTGACTGTGTGTAAATTATATGTGTGTGTGTGTTTGTGTTCATGTGTGTGTGTGCATCTCTGTGTATGTGTGTAACAAGTGAAGCGTGTGTGTTTTGTTGTTTACCCAGTCTCCAGAGACAGCGAAGCAGCCGCCCAAGGCCTCAGCATAGAGGACAGAGAATAATGTGAGATGTGAAGAATAGAATAGATGGAATATTATAGGAAAGATTCAGAATCACCTTCATGACAATTGAACTCCCTGTAACCAACAAAGTAATACAACCTGTTCCACCTCCTCTCCCACACCCCAGACTCTATGAGAGGGTTCTAAATCTAAAGTCTTTCTCAATCCATTCCTTACAAATCCCCAGGTGGTGCACATTCCTTAGGGTTCCCCAGGTGGTGCACATTCCTTAGGGTTCCCCAGGTGGTGCACATTCCTTAGGGTTCCCCAGGTGGTGCACATTCCCTACAAATCCCCAGGTGGTGCACATTCCTGAGGGGTCCCCAGGTGGTGCACATTCCTTAGGGTTCCCCAGGTGGTGCACATTCCCTACAAATCCCCAGGTGGTGCACATTCCTGAGGGATCCCCAGGTGGTGCACATTCCTTAGGGTTCCCCAGGTGGTGCACATTCCTGAGGGATCCCCAGGTGGTGCACATTCCCTATAAATTCCCAGGAGGTGCACATTCCTTATGAATCCTGTTAAGGGAATTCTTATCAATAATGACTAATTATGTATACATTTCAATCAGGACTGACTAATCAGAATACTATTATGTTACTGTATATGTACTAATCAGAATACTATTATGTTACTGTTACTGAATACTATTATGTACTAATCAGAATACTATTATGTTACTGTATATGTACTAATCAGAATACTATTATGTTACTGTATATGTAACAGAATACTATTATGTTACAGTAATAACAGAATTATTATGTTACTGTATATGTACTAATCAGAATACTATTATGTTACTGTATATGTACTAATCAGAATACTATTATGTTACTGTATATGTACTAATCAGAATACTATTATGTTACTGTATATGTACTAATCAGAATACTATTATGTTACTGTATATGTATGAATTTTCCTTTAATCCTAGTACTGAATATAATGTGTGTAAATATAATCAAGAATTAGAACAATGACTGTCTGTTCCTTGTTAGAAATGACTGAACTATATCGCCAGACTGGCTTGAATGCTTATCTACACAGGCTGGCCTTGGCTCTAGACTGATGTGGGAAGGCTTGAGAATTATACAGCCTTTCTACCAGTGTCAAGAAGAGACGGAACATTTAGAAAACGCTGACGTCATTTTCAGTTTATAACCTTTGGTAAAATGTATCATGAGCAGTAGTCTCGTGAATTAACGCTGCTGGTTGACTTTAAGACTGGGCTCTGTCCATTTTATACAAATAAGGGTCATACAAATTCTTATGAATTGACAGAGTGTTTGATTTTAATTGGGTATTAAAACAGAGGAATTTATCCTTACGAATCCCCAGGTGGTGCACATTCCTTATGAATCCCCAGGTGGTGCACATTCCTGATGAATCCCCAGGTGGTGCACATTCCTTATGAATCCCCAGGTGGTGCACATTCCTTATGAATCCCCAGGTGGTGCACATTCCTCAGGGATCCCCAGGTGTTGCACAGTTCCATTCTAGCCAAGCACTTACACACCTAATTCAACTATAAACTAATTGCCAAGATCTTGATTTAGTGGAATCAGTTGTTGTGGGTCGGATCAAACCTTTCAGATCTTTCAGACTAGTGCTCAATAGAACTGATGCCAAATCCCTCAGAACTAGGCATCTGTTATCAGTCAAATGTTTCTGGAAACATTTCTGGAACTTTCAATAAATTCCCTGGTTTTCCCAAAATCCTGGTAATAGGGTGTCCCGGAATCAGGAGGGAATAAGCGGGCATTTCGGAATCCTCCAATCAGGATTTTTTGAAAACACAGGGAATTTATTGAATTTTCCTAGAATTTTGCAACCCTAAACTTAGTGAATAAATGTGTTGTAAGCCCAACAGATTTACATGAAGTAGGAATGGTATTTCCCCACTTCTCTGAAACATGGACTGTGCTTCTGGTAATGATCTTATCAAACCAGCAGGTGGAATGTTGTCCTTGAAACCTGGAGGTGAAGAAACCCTGATTAGAAGGTAACTATGCATCATCTGTCCCTCAACATCTTTCAGTTTCACTCCTTCTTTGTCTGAAAGCCTCAAGGCCCTCAAAGTCCTGAGTCATGTTCATAAGGCATGAAACAGAAGAAAATGGTCTGAAACGAGAAGGTACCGTCTGAACATGTCCAGCAGGAAATGTTTAGTTTTAGTTGTTTTTGCTAAATATTTTTCTATGGTGTGTCATAACGAACACAAACCTTGTGTCTCAGAGTTTTGGGCAACATCAGGGTGAGCTAAGTGTCTAACCAACAGGGGCTGCTGGCTCTCTCTCTGGGGAGCCACCTGATGCGGTGAGTTTTACTAGGTACAGTAACAGCTGAACTTCTTGGTTTTCCACATGAGTTAAAGTGAGGTCCAACACTGTGAATGCATTTAATTTAAAACCTGTTTGGGATAGGGGGAAGGTATTTTCACGTCCGGATGAAAAGCGCGCCCAAAGTAAACTGCCTGCTACTCAGGCCCAGAAGCTAGGACATGCATATAATTGGTAGATGTGGATAGAAAACACGCTCAAGTTTACAAAACAGTTAAAATATTTTCTGTGAGTATAACATAACTTATTTGGCAGGCGATACCCCGAGGACAAACCATCCAGGAAAATGTTTTTTTGAGGTGACCATGTTTTCAATTAGGTTTCTATGGGAATCTAGATTTCTGAGGCATCTGGTTGCAGTTCATAGGGCTTCTACTAGATGTCAACAGTCTGTAGAAATTGGTTGATGTTTTTCTTTTGAGTAATGAAGAGTATGGCTATTCAGAATGAATGTCGAGTCTAGTGTACTGTTGGGTTTGGGGAGCGCGACCTGTCAGTCGCTCCACTTTAATTTTATCCGCTATTGAATGCGGTTTATTCCATCTTAAATTGTATTGATTATTTACGGTGTAAAAGACCTAAAGTTGTATTAGGAAAGTTGTTTGAAATGTTTGGACCAAGATTACAGGTAACTTATTAGATAATGTGTAGTCATGTTGGGCGAGTTGGAACCGGTGTTTTCCTGAATCAAATGCGCCAAATAAATTTACATTTTGGGGATATAACGACGTAATTAATCGAACAAAAACCATTAGTGATGTTTATGGGACATATTGGAGTGCCAACAGAAGAAGATCCTTAAAGGTAAGGCATGAATTATATCTTTATTTCTGAGTTTTGTGTCGTGCCTGGTGGGTTAAAATATGATTGTCATGTGTTTGTTTGATGGGGTGCTGTCCTCAGATAATAGTATGGTTTGCTTTCGCCGTAAAGCCTTTTTGAAATCTGACACAGTGGCTTGATTAACAAGAAGTGAAGCTGTATTTTGGTGTATTGCACCTGTGATTGTATGAACGTTAAATATTTATAATATTTAAATTTCACTGGATGTTCACTGGCAATTTCACTGGATGTTGTCGAAACGTTCGGAACCCCTAGCCGCGAATGTCACGCCCTGACCTTAGAGAGCCGTTTTATTGATCTATTTGGTTAGGTCAGGGTGTGATGTGGGGTGGGCATTCTATGTTTTGTTTTCTATGTTTCTTTATTTCTATGTTTTTGCCGGGTATGGTTCTTAATCAGGGACAGCTGTCTATCGTTGTTCTGATTGAGAATCATACTTACGTAGCCCTTTTTCCACTCCTTCAGTGTGGGTAGTTAACGTAGTTTGTGGCACTTAGCCCTGTAAGCTTCACAGTTGTTGCTTTCGTTTGTTGTTTTGTTGGCAACATTTTAAAAGAAAAGAAAATGTATGCTCACCACGCTGCACTTTGGTCTACTTCCAACGACACCCGTGACAGTAAAATTGAAGGAGCGTGTGAGACCTTGAGTGCATGCCTGCATCCCCAGAATGTGAAGAAAAAACAGAATTCATACCGTCTTACTTCGATCTAGGCCTTCTCCAGACCATTCAGTGTCTCTATCAGACGTGATCAATCTAAAGTCGTATCCCCCAACAAGCAGAACAAGCCAATCCTGTACAGATGTAGGATCTTCATTTGATCACCCTGTTGCAGGAGAACTTGTAGAGTATTTAAGGTCAAAAAAAGGATGTCTTTCAAATTTCAGACTTGATTTTCCCTGATGAAAAACGTAAATAAAAAACGTAAATAAATTATTATAAAAATGTTTTACTGTTTTACTACTGATGAACTATCCGATTTGAAGTCCACCAGGGTGGAACATTGGTACAGTACTTTAGAACTCCACTGACCTGGGGAATCTATTCTAGATCTACAAATGTAGTATGTTTCAATCACTGTGCTTTCTCTTAGCTGCTGACAGAAACACAATATATCTAGAACACTAAACTGTGACAGAAACACAATGTCTCTAGAACACTGAACTGTGACAGAAACACAATGTCTCTAGAACAGTAATCTGTGACAGAAACACAATGTCTCTAGAACACTAAACTGTGACAGAAACACAATGTCTCTAGAACAGTAATCTGTGACAGAAACACAATGTCTCTAGAACAGTAATCTGTGACAGAAACACAATGTCTCTAGAACAGTAATGAACTGTGACAGAAACACAATGTCTCTAGAACAGTAATCTGTGACAGAAACACAATGTCTCTAGAACTAGAACAGTAACAGAAACACAATGTCTCTAGAACACTGAACTGTGACAGAAACACAATGTCTCTAGAACACTGAACTGTGACAGAAACACAATGTCTCTAGAACAGTAATCTGTGACAGAAACACAATGTCTCTAGAACACTGAACTGTGACAGAAACACAATGTCTCTGACAGAAACACAATGAAACACAATGTCTCACAATGTCTCTCTCTGTGACAGAACAGTAATCTGTGACAGAAACACAATGTCTCTGAACTGTGACAGAAACACAATGTCTCTAGAACACTGAACTGTGACAGAAACACAATGTCTCTAGAACAGTAATCTGACAGAAACACAATGTCTCTAGAACTAGTGACAGAATCACAATGTCTCTAGAACACTGAACTGTGACAGAAACACAATGTCTCTAGAACTCTGACAGAACATGTCTCTAGAACAGTAATCTGTGACAGAAACACAATGTCTCTCTCTGTGACAGAAACACAATGTCTCTAGAACACTGAACTGTGACAGAAACACAATGTCTCTAGAACACTAATCTGTGACAGAAACACAATGTCTCTAGAACACTGAACTGTGACAGAAACACAATGTCTCTAGAACACTGAACTGTGACAGAAACACAATGTCTCTAGAACAGTAATCTGTGACAGAAACACAATGTCTCTAGAACAGTCTGACAGAAACACAATGTCTCTAGAACTGTGACAGAAACACAATGTCTCTAGAACAGTGAACTGTGACAGAAACACAATGTCTCTAGAACAGTAATCTGTGACAGAATCACAATGTCTCTAGAACACTGACAGAAAACTGTAGAACAGGAATCTGTGACAGAAACACAGTGTCTCTAGAACAGTAATCTGTGACAGAAATACAATGTCTCTAGAACAGTAATCTCTGACAGAAACACAATGTCTCTAGAACACTAATCTGTGACAGAATCACAATGTCTCTAGAACACTGAAGACAAACACAATGTCTGAACTGACAGAAACACAACTAGAACTGTGACAGAAACACAATGTCTCTAGAACACTAATCTGTGACAGAAACACACTGTTTACTGAGTCCCCAAACATCCACTAAACAAGACACACAGTTTTTTAAATGCTTTATACCGTGATGTTTATGTTTCCCAGAACACAAACAGAACCACCTTGAGACAGCAGCCCTGCAAGCTAGACTATGTGTTTGTGTGTCACTGTGTAGCCAGTGATTTGTGGGAGTAGAGGCTGGATGCTAACCAAGTAGTTTCCTAGGAAACGGGCCCAGATGACTGCCTCTTCAGTATCACTCTCTATACAGCTGTCAGTGTCTGTCTACCCCAGGCAGGCAACTCTCTAGAGACCTGGCCCTCCAATACTTTACTCATGTAATCCTCCCTCATACTGAGTGTTTGTCAATGTTAACTGGCTGGCTTGTTGAGCCTAGCGGATGTAAAACCCAGGGCCATGTTCCAATACTGAAAATGCACCGTTCCTTCCTTAATGCTTCACTACCTCGAGGTTCACTGACTAACTGATACACTGCAATACAAGTCTTATGACAGATGGATATGGGTTGACCAGAGCACAGTGTTAAACCACAGAGTTTGAAACACATTGTTTATTAGAATTTCAACTCAGATAAATGACATTTAAATGAACCAGAAGTCAGTGAGCTGCACAGGAGGTTGCTGGCACCTTAATTGGAGAGGACGGGCTTGTGGTAATGGTAGTGGTTTCCATGTGTTTGATGCCATTCCATTCGCTCTGTTCCAGACATTATTATGAGCTGTCCTCCCCTCAGCAGCCTTCACTGGTGAACTGCTACTCAATGTTTTACTGTTAGTAAAGCAGGATGACATCTTGTGTCTGAATTGGACTTAATATTCATAATATTACAGAGAGAGAAAGACGGAGATAGAGACAGAGCGAGCAATAGGGAGAGCGAGAACGAAAGAAAGAATGATGAATGCTGTGGAAGTTGCTTAACGAGCTGTGTGGAACTTTATCTAAGCCAACCCAGATGAATGGGCCAGACTGAAGAGTCTTATCATCTGTCACATTATGGTTGTGGTGGTGTATTCTGGTCATCATGTTGTTAACGAAGATACCATGCTTCAACAACAGGTTTTCCAATTCCGGCCCTGGAGAGTGACTGCATGTGCAGGGTTTTGCTCCAACCAATCACTAACGTACCTACTAAACACACTCAATTCATCACAGTCTTCAGTTTGACTCTGGACCATAATAAGTTGGATCAGCTGTGGTAGTGCCGGGTTGGAAGAAATCCTGCACCGCCCGTAGGTCTCCAGGACCAGAGTTGGAGACCCCTGTTGTTCTACCGTGCAATTAGACTACTAGTGCAACACTAATGGACTAGACACCCACATCAATGCTTCTTACAAATTGCACCAAAACAACAACACTGGCAATAGAATAGCAACATAGAACAAAATTACAATACATTAATTTTTTTTAACTTAAAAAGAACATAGTGTCACTAATAGTGTATTAATTTTCAAACCTGGCAACAGTTAGGATGGGGATCATGATTAGTAAGCATCCATTTTGTCATAGTTTGTCATCCTTACAGAGAGGACTACAGAGAGGGCAGAGTTGTTTGATGTGAAGACCAGAAACATTAAATGCCCCTTTCCCCAGTTTGCTCTTGTGATGAACCGCACAGGAGTATACCAGTTACAGAGAGTACCTGTACTGTACCCTGGCCTATATTACTTCCTGAGGTATCCAGTTCTCAGGTTAACATGGGATAGAACATGCTGTTTGTTGTAGAATGGATGAATAGACTGTTTCCTCAGTCCCTCTGGATTATAATTGGTCTTCCAATGGTACTGGAACTGTGTTTGATTCCAAACAGTGACTATTCAAAGTTATTCAGACATTTTGAAGCTATTCCCGGTGGGCAAGATATTAGTGTCACGGTACCAGACATCACACCATATCTGAGAATGTCTGGAGTTGAAGTTAGCAAGATCTGTTTCAAACAGACAGCAAACTAGACAGCATCTCTCAGGCCCGTGGAAGAACAAGACAGCAGTGAATCAGAAACAGAGATCTGCACTGTGTTCACTTCCTGGTGATGTTTTGATGTGTCAACAGTAGGTATGGGAAACAGAAATAACTTGAAAAAAGAGATACAAAAGAAAATGGAAGAACTAAAATAGATGAAAGCACAGTGCTATAGATAGCATCAGAGCTGTCCCTGTGTGTGTGTGTGTGTGTGTGTGTGTGTGTGTGTGTGTGTGTGTGTGTGTGTGTGTGTGTGTGTGTGTGTGTGTGTGTGTGTGTGTGTGTGTGTGTGTGTGTGTGTGTGTGTGTGTGTGTGTGTGTGTGTGTGTGTAAAGCTGGCAGTAGCTCTTCAAACATATCCTCCAATCATTTGTAGATCCCAAACCCTCATTTAACATGTTCCCCTTGGGAGTATAGCCTACCTACCTAAGTAAATAACTAACTGTCATCTCGTTTCGTCACTCACTATATTTAGAGACTAGCTGGATAGTGCTTAATGAAGGCTTCTCCAATGGCTTGTGTTGGTTTGTCTCTCCTTCATCTCCTCTAGTAAAGCCACGGTCCCACAGACATCAGTCCAATGTCTACTTTTGATTTACATTTGGTTGAGTTGTCAATTAATGGGAATTTAATGTGAAATCAACAAAAAACTGAACACGTGGTTGAATTTCAGTTAAAAGTTGGTTAAAGAAAGAAATATGAAATTCCCTTTTTGCAAATCCAAACTGTTTTCCATGTTGATTCAACGTCATCACATGAAATGATGTGGAAACAACATTGATTCAACCAGTTTTTGCCCAGTGGGGTGAGCTTTGGTCTCCAGCCATCTATAGCCTTTTAGAATTTACTGCAACATTCAACTCACTGCTTCTCCAGCCCACATCACAGACCTAAATCACAGACCTAAATCACAGACCTAAATCACAGACCTAAATCACAGTCCAGGGCCTGGTTTTCCAAAAGAGTGCGTGTGTGTAGAGTACGTGTGTGTAGAGTACGTGTGTGTAGAGTGCGTGTGTGTAGAGTACGTGTGCGTAGAGTGCGTGTGTGTAGAGTACGTGTGTGTAGAGTACGTGTGTGTAGAGTGCGTGTGTGTAGAGTACGTGTGTGTAGAGTGCGTGTGTGTAGAGTGCGTGTGTGTAGAGTACGTGTGTGTAGAGTACGTGTGCGTAGAGTACGTGTGCGTAGAGTACGTGTGCGTAGAGGTAGAGTGTGTGTGTGTAGAGTGCGTGTGTGTAGAGTATGTGTGTGTAGAGTGCGTGTGTGTAGAGTGCGTGTGTGTAGAGTACGTGTGTGTAGAGTACGTGTGTGTAGAGTGCGTGTGTGTAGAGTACGTGTGTGTAGAGTGCGTGTGTGTAGAGTGCGTGTGTGTAGAGTGCGTGTGTGTAGAGTGCGTGTGCGTAGAGTGCGTGTGCGTAGAGTGCGTGTGCGTAGAGTGCGTGTGCGTAGAGTGCGTGTGTAGAATGCGTGTGTGTAGAGTGCGTGTGTGTAGAGTGCGTGTGTGTAGAATGCGTGTGTGTAGAGTGCGTGTGTGTAGAGTGCGTGTGTGTAGAATGCGTGTGTGTAGAGTGCGTGTGTGTAGAGTGCGTGTGTGTAGAGTGCGTAGAGTACGTGTGCGTAGAGTAGAGCGTGTGCGTAGAGTACGCGTGTGCGTAGAGAGTAGAGTACGTGTGTGTAGAGTGCGTGTGTGTAGAGAGTGCGTGTGCGTAGTAGAGTGCGTGCGTAGAGTGCGTGCGTAGAGTGCGTGTGTGTGTGCGTAGAGTACGTGTGCGTGTGCGTAGAGTACGTGTGCGTAGAGTACGTGTGCGTAGAGTACGTGTGTGTAGAGTGCGTGTGTGTAGAGTGCGTGTGTGTAGAGTGCGTGTGTGTAGAGTGCGTGTGTGTAGAGTGCGTGTGTGTAGAGTGCGTGTGCGTAGAGTGCGTGTGCGTAGAGTGCGTGTGTGTAGAGTGCGTGTGTAGAGAGTGCGTGTGTAGAGTGCGTGTGTAGAGTGCGTGTGTAGAGTGCGTGTGTGTAGAGTGCGTGTGCGTAGAGTGCGTGTGCGTAGAGTGCGTGTGCGTAGAGTGCGTGTGCGTAGAGTGCGTGTGTGTAGAATGCGTGTGTGTAGAGTGCGTGTGTGTAGAGTGCGTGTGTGTAGAGTGCGTGTGTGTGTAGCGTGTGTGTAGAGTGCGTGTGTGTAGAGTGCGTGTGTGTAGAGTGCGTGTCTGTAGAGTACGTGCGTGTGCGTAGAGTGCGTGTGCGTAGAGGGCGTGTGCGTAGAGTGCGTGTGCGTAGAGTGCGTGTGTAGAATGCGTGTGTGTAGAGTGCGTGTGTGTAGAGTGCGTGTGTGTAGAATGCGTGTGTGTAGAGTGCGTGTGTGTAGAGTGCGTGTGTGTAGAGTGCGTGTCTGTAGAGTACGTGTGCGTAGAGTGCGTGTGCGTAGAGGGCGTGTGCGTAGAGTGCGTGTGCGTAGAGTGCGTGTGCGTAGAATGCGTGTGCGTAGAGTGCGTGTGCGTAGAGTACGTGTGCGTAGAGTACGTGTGCGTAGAGTACGTGTGTGTAGAGTGCGTGTGCGTAGAGTGCGTGTGCGTGTGTAGAGTGCGTGTGCGTAGAGTGCGTGTGCGTAGAGTGCGTGTGCGTAGAGTGCGTGTGCGTAGAGTGCGTGTGCGTAGAGTGCGTGTGCGTAGAGTGCGTGTGCGTAGAGTGCGTGTGTAGAGTGCGTGTGTGTAGAGTACGTGTGTGTAGAATGCGTGTGTGTAGAATGCGTGTGCTAGAGTGCGTGTGCATATGTGTGTCTGTACGTTTTTGCGTGTGCTTCAGAGTCCCCGTGTTCCATAGAGGTGTATTTTTACCTGTTTTTTAAACCTGATTTTTTTGCGTAGAGTTACCTGATGCGTAGAGTGCGTGTCATGGCTCTGTGTAGAATGCGTGTGTGTAGAGTGCGTGTGTGTAGAATGCGTGTGTGTAGAATGCGTGTGCTAGCACTTGTGTGCATATGTGTGTCTGTACCTTTTTGTGTGTCTCTTCACAGTCCCCGCTGTTCCATAAGGTGTATTTTTACCTGTTTTTTAAACCTGATTTTACTGCTTGTACCAGTTACCTGATGTGGAATAGAGTTCCATGTAGTCATGGCTCTATGTAGGTCTGTATGCCTCCCATCGTCTGTTCTGGACTTGGGATTGTGAAGAGACCTCTGGTGGCATGTCTTGTGGGGTATGACTGGGTGTCCGAGCTGTGTACTAGTAGTTTAAACAGTCAATGTCAACACTTCTTACAAAAACAAGTAGTGAGGAGCCAATTGTAATTTTCTTAAGGCCTTGTTTGTGGCACCTGACCACACGACTGAACAGTAGTCCAGGTGTGACAAAACTAGGGTCTTTAGGACCTGCCTTGTTGATAGTGTTGTTAAACCAGGGCCTGTAGGACCTGCCTTGTTGATAGTGTTGTTAAACCAGGGCCTGTAGGACCTGCCTTGTTGATAGTGTTGTTAAACCAGGGCTTGTAGGACCTGCCTTGTTGATAGTGTTGTTAAACTAGAGCCTGTAGGACCTGCCTTGTTGATAGTGTTGTTAAACCAGGGCCTGTAGGACCTGCCTTGTTGATAGTGTTGTTAAACCAGGGCCTGTAGGACCTGCCTTGTTGATAGTGTTGTTAAACCAGGGCCTGTAGGACCTGCCTTGTTGATAGTGTTGTTAAACCAGGGCCTGTAGGACCTGCCTTGTTGATAGTGTTGTTAAACTAGGGTCTTTAGGACCTGCCTTGTTGATAGTGTTGTTAAACCAGGGTCTTTAGGACCTGCCTTGTTGATAGTGTTGTTAAATCAGGGTCTTTAGGACCTGCCTTGTTGATAGTGTTGTTAAACCAGGGCCTGTAGGACCTGCCTTGTTGATAGTGTTGTTAAACCAGGGCCTGTAGGACCTGCCTTGTTGATAGTGTTGTTAAACCAGGGCCTGTAGGACCTGCCTTGTTGATAGTGTTGTTAAGAAGGTAGAGCAGTGCTTTATTATGGACAGACTTCTCCCCATCTTAGATACTGTTGTATCAACATGTTTTGACCATGACAGTTTACAATCTAGGGTTACTCCAATCAGTTTAGTCATTTTGGGAGCATGCGTGGCCTACCACTTTGCGGCTGAGCCGTTATCCTAGACTTTTCCACTTCACAATAACAGCACTTACTTGGCCGCGGCAGCTTTAGCAGGGTACAAATTTGACGAACTGACTTGTTGGATAGGTGTCATCCTATGACGGTGCCATGTTGAAAGTCACTGAGCTCTACAGTAAGGCCATTATACTGCCACTGTTTTCCTATGGAGATTGCATGGCGGTGTACTCAACTTTATACACCTGTCAGCAACAGATGTGGCTGACATAGCTGAATCCACTATTTTGAATGAATACTTTTGTATATATAGTATAGGTGGGAGGGCATACAGGCTGTGGCCAATGTATTAATGCACAATTTGCCTAAATGGGTAATAGAAACACTTCAACCACTGCATTTGTATTCAACACTAGTTGTTTTAGGTGTGACATCATTACGTCTAGCTGTTTTTATCCACACAAAATAGTTCAATGGAAATTCACCCTAGCAGGCAATTACCACATCTATTTTCTATACCAACATTCTAAAAAAAATCACTGGAAAAGTTATTGGAAACATAGCTAGTGAACGCAAGGGGAGGAAAGACAAGAGATGAGGGAGAGGGAGGAAGGAGGCAGGACACGAGATGAGGGAGAGGGAGGAAGGAGGCAGGACACGAGATGAGGGAGAGGGAGGAAGGAGGCAGGACACGAGATGAGGGAGGTAGGAGAGCAGGGAGGCAGGACACGAGGTGAGGGAGGCAGGACACGAGGTGAGGGAGGTAGGAGACGAGGTGAGGGAGGAGAGAGCAGGGAGGCAGGACACGAGGTGAGGGAGGTAGGAGACGAGGTGAGGGAGGAGAGAGCAGGGAGGCGGGACACAAGGTGAGGGAGGTAGGAGACGAGGTGAGGGAGGAGAGAGCAGGGAGGCAGGACACGAGGTGAGGGAGGCAGGAGATGAGGGAGAAAGAGGAGAGAGCAGGGAGGCAGGACACGAGGTGAGGGAGGCAGGACACGAGGTGAGGGAGGAGAGAGCAGGGAGGCAGGAGACGAGGGAGAGGGAGGCAGGAGACGAGGGAGAGGGAGGAGGAGGAAAAGATGCAGAAAAATAAAATGTGTAATTATGAGAAAAGAAGGCAAGAGAGTGAGAAAGAGAGAGAAATTGAGAAAGAGCATCAGATTCAGAGAATGGTGTACATTAGTCTCATCTCCTCTCCATTCCCTGTACCTGCAGCCTTTGATGCTTTTATTCTGCTTCGCTGAAAAATACCCCCTCTACTCTAACCTCTCTTCTCTACCCTATCCTCTCTACTCTACCCTCTCTTCTTTACCCTATCCTCTCTACTCTACCCTCTCTTCTCTACCCTATCCTCTCTACTCTACCCTCTCTTCTTTACCCTATCCTCTCTACTCTACCCTCTCTTCTTTACCCTATCCTCTCTACTCTACCCTCTCTTCTTTACCCTATCCTCTCTACTCTACCCTCTCTTCTTTACCCTATCCTCTCTACTCTACCCTCTCTACTCTACCCTCTCTTCTTTACCCTATCCTCTCTACTCTACCCTCTCTTCTTTACCCTATCCTCTCTACTCTACCCTCTCTACTCTACCCTCTCTTCTTTACCCTATCCTCTCTACTCTACCCTCTCTTCTCTACCCTATCCTCTCTACTCTACCCTCTCTTCTCTACCCTATCCTCTCTACTCTACCCTCTCTTCTCTACCCTATCCTCTCTACTCTACCCTCTCTTCTCTACCCTATCCTCTCTACTCTACCCTCTCTTCTCTACCCTATCCTCTCTACTCTACCCTCTCTTCTCTACCCTCTCTACTCTACCCTCTCTTCTCTACCCTATCCTCTCTACTCTACCCTCTCTCCTTTACCCTATCCTCTCTACTCTACCCTCTATTCTCTACCCTATCCTCTCTACTCTACCCTCTCTTCTCTACCCTATCCTCTCTACTCTACCCTCTCTACTCTACCCTCTCTACTCTACCCTCTCTTCTCTACCCTATCCTAACCTCTATTCTCTACCCTATACTCTCTACTCTACCCTCTCTACTCTACCCTCTCTTCTCTACCTTATCCTAACCTCTCTTCTCTACCCTATCCTCTCTTCTCTACCCTCTCTTCTCTACCCTATCGTCTCTACTCTACCCTCTCTACTCTACCCTCTCTTCTCTACCCTATCCTAACCTCTCTTCTCTACCCTATCCTCTCTTCTCTACCCTCTCTTCTCTACCCTATCCTCTCTACTCTACCCTCTCTACTCTACCCTCTCTTCTCTACCCTATCCTATCCTCTCTTCTCTACCCTCTCTTCTCTACCCTCTCTACTCTACCCTCTCATTTGCACAACCAACACTCAAAGAAAAGAGGAAAACATACTAGACAGAGTTCCCCTGGATGTCACTATCTGGCCACGATATCTGTCTGTCTGCCTGTCTGTCTGCCTGTCTGCCTGTCTGTCTGCCTGTCTGCCTGTCTGTAGAACCAACCAACTGCCAGAAAACAAAACTTAGCCTGGTTACCTCAGGTGTACATGATGTCTGGTCCTCTGTGGCTGAGCTGTGATGTCATGGTAGAGCTCAGACCTATTTTCCAACCATAGTTCAGACCCATTAGGTTGGGGTTGGATGGGAGAGAGAGACACAGCAGTGTATGGATTCTGGTAATCCATTGGCTCCTACTAAAATGGGGTTGGATCTCTTATATTCCTGATGTGTTTGTAGTGTCCATTGAGTTGAGTAGATAATAACCAGGGAATGTCTGAAGGAAAGGGCATTTACATTTCATTAAAACGGTTAATACTGTCCAATTTCCTATTACACAAAAATAATGTACAAAGGGTATTTTCACTGGATTACTCTCTCTGTCTGGGGTTAAGAGTTGATATGTGTTAATAATATTACTCACATTTGGTTATTACATTTTGTGCTACCATTGTAATCAATATTCACATAATAATTTATAAACTTCTAAGAATAAAAACACATTTTTCCCTCAATGTCCAATATGAAACCAGCTACAAAGGTGTAGAGCACAACATCTTAAAACACGTCTCTCCTTTGGACAGCTGCCTCCATTTAAAAACACAAGTCAAATCATTGTCACACTTCACAAGAACGCATATTCCCGTGAGCATCTTCTTCTTCCTCCTCTTCTTCCTTGTCATCATGGGCTGTGTTGAGACTTCCAGGGTCTCCGCCCCTCGTGTCCTGCCCAGCGAGGAGCCTTAATCTGGGGCTGAGATTTGAGGCCTGTCCCTTGAATCACCCCTTCCAGGGCTCATCTTTTATTGATCCAGACTGAGGTGTATTGAATGGAGCTGGGGTAGGTCTAGCCTGCTGAGCTCTGCTGAGCTGGGGTAGGTTCTCTCTGTCTCTCTTATGTGTGTACTCACTGTAACCCATGGCTTTGGGTGTCAAACAGGGGATAGCGATAGGGGGGCCGAATAGTGTGCAGAAATATTTTATTTTGAAACACAGTTGATACTTCAACCAGAACCAAACCAATGGCCACTCACTGATGTGCGTTGCTTTGGATAAAAGCGTCTGCTAAATGGACAATATTAGTGGGTCCAGTTCAGTCCTCCCACCAGAGGGGGGAGCTACCTCCCTGACACAGAGATGTGTTCCCTCTACTACAGAGAGCTCTCGTTCGGTTTTGGCAGCAGCTGCGTGTGCTTCCTCTTCTCCAGAATGGTGTTGAGTTCCTCAGTGAAGGAGCGGCAGAGAGGGGAGCTGCTCTCCACCTCACTCTGTCTTAACAACATGTAGCTGTTACCATGCATCCTCCGCAAGACGCTGGGTAACGTCGCCGATAGGCCGTTGGGGCTGGGGAAGTCTTGCAAGTCACACTCTGATTGGTTGAGGGGGGTGTGGGGGGTCTGAGGGGGCGGGGGGAGAGGAGGGGCAGGGGGAGGGGGATCCTTGTTGGGGGACGGCTGGCCCTCTCTCGGGACGATCTGGAGGAAGCCCCCTTTGTGCGTGTCACCGTTCCCCCGGTTTTTGGGAGACGCCGTTACCGTTACAGATCCCGTTCCCATTACAGTGTCTGGAGATGGTGTTGAGATCCAGGTGGGCGGAGCTACTGTGGCGTTTCTGCTGCTGATTCCTGTGTTTCCTCTTCCTGTCCGTGTGATTGGCAGACGCGGCTGCGGCGGCGGCGGCGGCAGCGCGGAGAGAGTACTTCCCCCTGTGGCTGCCCCGCAGACAGAAGCCCAGGTAGAGGAGGACCACGGTGAGAACCAGACACAGACCTCCTAGGATGGTGATCAAGGACAGGTACATAGCCTCCATGCTCCTGGGGGAGAGCAGCTCCGAGGTGGGGGGAGGGGCTGGGGCAGAGGGTGGCAGCTCTGAGGTGGGGGGAGAGGGGCCGGGGCAAAGGGTGGCAGGGGCCTCTCAGAGGAGGGGGGCGAGGGGTGGAAGAGCTCGGTGAGGGGTGGAGGAGGAGGGTAGTAGGGATGGTCTTGGGATTGGTCGATGGGTGGGGGAGGGGGATGTGGCATATCTAGACGTACCGTCACAGAGTACTTAACCACAGCAACTCGGACACCGTTCTCGAGGGCGTGGCAGGTGTACTCGCCGCTCTGCTCCGGTTGGGACTCGATGACCAGGAGGCCGTCGGTGCCCACCCTGAAGCCAGAGTCCAGGCCATAGCCCTGCAGCTCTGACCCGTCCAGAGTCCACACTGGGGTTGCCAGATTGGAGCTAATTTCACACTGGAGCAGCACGTCATCTCCCACCATTACAGACCGGCTCCGGTGCTGGACCGGCTCTGAAAGAATGGAAACCCATATACAAAACAAATATCTTGTCACAATAAGACTGTGATATACTGTAATGGACCTCAGAACAGTTAATAAGACTCATATATTGTTATAGACCTCAGAACAGTTAATAAGACTGATACACTGTTATAGACCTCAGAACAGTTAATAAGACTCATATACTGTTATAGACCTCAGAACAGTTAATAAGACTGATACACTGTTATAGACCTCAGAACAGTTAATAAGACTGATACACTGTTATAGACCTCAGAACAGTTAATAAGACTGATACACTGTTATAGACCTCAGAACAGTTAATAAGACTGATACACTGTTATAGACCTCAGAACAGACACTAAAGGCCCCGAGACCAGCGATTCTCAACTGGTGGGTCGTGACGTGAGGTTTTACGTGGGTCGCGTGAGGTTTTGTGTGGGTCGCGTGAGGTTTTGTGTGGGTCACGTAAGGTTTTGTGTGGGTCGCGTGAGGTTTTGTGTGGGTCATGTGAGGTTTTGTGTGGGTCGTGTGAGGTTTTGTGTGGGTCATGTAAGGTTTTGTGTGGGTCGCGTGAGGTTTTGTGTGGGTCACGTAAGGTTTTGTGTGGGTCGCATGAGGTTTTGTGTGGGTCACATGAGGTTTTGTGTGGGTCGCGTGAGGTTTTGTGTGGGTCACGTGAGGTTTTGTGTGGGTCGCGTGAGGTTTTGTGTGGGTCACGTGAGATTTTGTGTGGGTCACGAGAGGTTTTGTGTGGGTCACGTGAGGTTTTGTGTGGGTCGCGTGATGTTTTGTGTGGGTCACGTGAGGTTTTGTGTGGGTCCGTGAGGTTTTGTGTGGGTCACGAGAGGTTTTGTGTGGGTCACGTGAGGTTTTGTGTGGGTCACGAGAGGTTTTGTGTGGGTCACGTGAGGTTTTGTGTGGGTCACGTGAGGTTTTGTGTGGGTCACGTGAGGTTTTGTGTGGGTCACGTGAGGTTTTGTGTGGGTCACGTGAGGTTTTGTGTGGGTCGCGAGAGGTTTTGTGTGGGTCACGAGAGTAAAACAAAAATAAGAAGATTGTTTGAAGTCTGAACGTCAACAACTTATTACAGGTATACAGTGTGTAGAAATTATTTTTATTTATTTATTTTTATTTAACCTTTATTTAACTAGGTCAGTTAAGAACATATTCTTATTTACAATGACAACCTACCCTGGCCAAACCTGGACGACGCTGGGCTAATTGTGCGCTGCTCTATGATGATAATGAAATTAGATTTTTTCATATAATTTCAACTCTGAAAGGTTTTTCTTCAATCACAGTATCTTCAATATAAAGCTATTAGCAGCACTTTGTTGATTGATTTTATGGTCTCCAACAAGTGAGTTTATTAACATTCTTTATCAAGACTATGGGCAAAATGTAATTATTGACAATGAAAGAGGTGGAAATGTTGATACCTTGTCATATACTGTAAGTGCTACATTTATTATCAATATAGCATGAAACATTTTTCCTGATTGTATTTTGGTGATATTTTTCACAATGCAAATATTGGGTCCCAAACTGCATATATGACTCTAAAATCATTGGTGCATGAAAAACCCATTATGTTACATTCTCCCATATGAAAATAAATGCTAAAAAGTATTTTCTAACTTCTTAGTATGTGAAGTATATTGTAAAGTAAATTTGATTATAGATGCTATGGAAATGAGGATGCTACATAATCAACCTCTAAATATCTATTCTAACAATGATGGTATTTCTGCATTCTAACTATAGATTTCCTTTCATCATTCAGTGTACAGAATCACATTGAAACCATCCTACTTTATCTTCAAGGTGGGAAGGATTTGACAAAACTATAAACAATGTAATCTTTGCCATATAAAATCCATGTATTAGTATTATTATAGTGAGACCAGTGTCTAGTCCTAACGCAACTCCTATCATTGCTGTCTGTCTGTCTGTCTGTCTGTCTGTCTGTCTGTCTGTCTGTCTGTCTGTCTGTCTGTCTGTCTGTCTGTCTGTCTGTCTGTCTGTCTGTCTGTCTGTCTGTCTGTCTGTCTGTCTGTCTGTCTGTCTGTCTGTCTGTCTGTCTGTCTGTCTGTCTGTCTGTCTGTCTGTCTGTCTGTCTGTCTGTCTGTCTGTCTGTCTGTCTGTCTGTCTGTCTGTCTGTCTGTCTGTCTGTCTGTCTGTCTGTCTGTCTGTCTGTCTGTCTGTCTGTCTGTCTGTGTGTGTGTGTGTGTGTGTACGTACCGTTGTCACATCCTCTGTTCCCATACAGGACGTCCTGGGTCAAGTTAGACCTGAGGAGAGGAGTAGACGCTGTTAGCCTGTCATCAATTTACACACACACACTGCATTACCCCCCCCCCCCCACCCAGCCACACAGCTCACCTGTCAGTCTGTGCTGTGATATCCAAACAGTCCTGTCCATCCCAGCCACAGTAAGGGTCCCTGGAGAAGATACAGTCGTAACAGGAATTGTACCTATTGCAGGTGGAGAGGGGTAGCTGGACCACACCAGAGGGAGAACCTACATACACACTCATCTAGAGGATGGAGGGAGGGAGGGTATGTTGAGGCTTGTGTTATTGAAAATATCCTTGAATTAGAAGATCACTAAACAAAACAAACCTTGATATTATTCTTTGTGAGAGACAGAGAGAGTGAGTGTGTACCTGTGTATGTGAAATAACCAGGCTATCCACACGCTGTGGTTGGTCAAACAGCTGTAGCTCCTCTATAATGTGTAGATGACCCTTGACCTCTACAGCTCTGTGCAGCCAGCCATCGTCTGGAACAGGAGACAGATACAGGTTCACAACACACACACACAAACACATACAATGGGATGTACTGTACATGTGGTTTGAAGTCTGTTCCATTACTTTACTGGGATGACAAAAACACAGCTTAAAGCTTGTACAGCCACCCCCCGAGACGCCCCCTCATATCCCTCCACACCAACCTGTGCCCATGAAGAGTAAATGGTAGTTCTGCCCGTCCATCCCCTCCACCTTGTGAGCCACCAGCTGGGTGTAGTCTGTTGTCCTCCTGAACAACATGGGGCGCTGCTCTGTAGACATGACCTGCTGGGACATCAGAGGGTGTCTCCTCACAAAGTTCAACATGTCATCTGGCAGAGAGGTGGAGGAGTTTATACCTCTGGATCTCAACTGGTCTGTAATACACTGGAGGCATGAGGGAAGAGGGGGTGAGAAGGATTCATCCTGTTTGAAATAAGATATCTCTGATATCTTCACGTTTCTACTAAAGTAGAAATGAATTTAATGTCCTGAATACAACGAGTTATGTTTGGTGCAAATCCAACACAACACATCACTGAGTACCACTCTTCATTTTTTCAAGCATGGTGGTGGCTGCATCATGTTCTGGGTATGCTTATCATTGGCAAGGACTAGGGAGATTTTTATGATAAAAAGAAAACAGAATAGAGCTAAGCACAGTCAAATCCTAGAGGAAAACATGGTTCAGTCTGCTTTCCAACAGACACTGGGAGACAAATTCACCTTTCAGCAGGACAATAGCCTAAAACACAAGTCCAAATCTACACTGGAGTTGCTTACAACATTGAATGTTCCTGAGTAGCTTAATTACAGTTTGACTTAAATCGGCGTGAAAATCTATGGCAAGACTTGGAAATGTCTGTCTAGCAATAATCAATAGGGTATTGTACAATCCAGGTAAGAAAAGCTCTTAGAGACTTACCTAGAGACTTACTTAGAGACTTACCTAGAGACTTACTTAGAGACTTACCTAGAAACTTACTTGGAGACTTACCTAGAGACTTACTTAGAGACTTACCTAGAGACTTACTTAGTCTTACCTAGAGACTTACCTAGAGACTTACTTAGAGACTTACCTAGAGACTTAGTTAGAGTCTTACCTAGAGACTTACCTAGAGACTTACTTAGAGACTTACCTAGAAAGACTCACTGTAACCACTGCCAAAGGTGATTCTAACATATATTGACTCAGGGGTGTGAATACTTATGTAAATCAGATATTTATTTGTTTTCTTTTGAAAAGAATTTGCAAAAATGTCTAAAACATGTGTGCACTTTGTAATGATCAGGTATTGTGTGTAGGTGACAAAAAACATACATTTAATCCACGTTGAATTCAGGCTGTAAAACAACAAC